>NW_009602490.1:0-10037 GCF_000690535.1 Cariama cristata | reverse complement strand
GAGTCCACAAAATGCGCGCTCCCCCCGCCCAGCCAGCACATTTCAAGTGCATCTGGCAGAGGTACTTCTGTAAGGACCAGGCGTGTGCTCCCACGGCGTTACAGAGGGGCAAGGGGCACTGCCAAGGCAGCTCACGCTGCCGAGCATCAAACAGACTCTACACAAAGCCAGTTCAGCGCTGCAGGCATTTGGGAGAGCACAACCCCGCAACAGCCCGTGGAAAGTCCGAGCACATGAAGTACGAGGCATTATTAAAACTTTTCTAGAACTACATATTTTCTGCAGTCAAAATCAGCTTAGCAAGACACTTTTCACGCACATACGTTGCACATTTCCCACCAGCCTTTATGGTGTAGGAATCCCTTCGCGCAGAGGGAGACAGTGACACGTCGGGACCTCCAGAGGTACCGGTTCAGTGCCGAAGCGTCAGCAGGGGCTGTGCCTGCCCTCCCCGGGACCCTGCACCATCCGGGCCTTGCTGGGGACCCACTGTCCTCCCCTGCACTGGCCCTACAGCGAACGGTGCTTGGGGAAGCAAAGGGACCGAAAAATAAATACATAAAGCCCAGGAGCAGACGAAACGCATATGCATCAGGTCTCAGCAGTGTCCCTTAATGTGTGCAGCTGTTTGCAGAGGGAAGGATGCTGGTAACAACTGCTACAGACAGGAGAGCTCTTCATACCAGACAAACCCCACTTTCACACTAACTTTCCCCACCAGGCACGGGGGAACAGCGGTCAATTAAAAGCTGGTGACTGACATTGCAGATCTTGTTCTAGGGCGTGCGGCTGCAGGAACCGAGGCAAAGAGAAGACACACAAATACTGTAATGGGAAGGTGCTAGGGAGCTGTCAGCACTATCAACAGAAAGGCAATTGCTGTTTAAAAATTAATCTTTTTTGTTACCCTATTGTTATTCCCTTTTTAATGTCAGAATGAGCAAAACAGTAGATTACTTAGTGATGTTCACCCACAAGGGAAAACGCAGTTTAAATGTAAATGAGCGCATCGCTCGCAGCACTTGCTCTTGCCTACTTCGCTCATCCTGGCGGGCCAGGCGTCCTGTTGCAATTCGGTGGACAGGCTGAAGTCCTCCACCGCCTCTTTCGTTTTTATCATTTTCCAACAGAACTCCACTTCTCCATTGCCACCAGACTGGCCACCCACAAGGCCATTGTCAGGGGAACAATATCCCCATCACCCCAGACACCTTTCGACTGCTTCTCCTTTGTCCTTGTTTTCTCCAAGGTCGTTAAAAGTACTCCTTACAGGTGTTGTCTCAATTGTGAGGTGCCCTTTCTTTCATGTCCATGCCAAACTATCAGTCTCAGCCCTGGCCACCACACTGATGGAGCCTCTCCTGACCCTCAGGGCCAGAGGAGAGGATGCATGTCCGTCATCCCTTCTGACACAGGGGTTCAGACAGCTCTGCTTCTCTCCTCTAAACTCCACGTATTTACACAAAATCCCTCCTACAGTCTGTCATTCGGAGACTCCTCTTCAATGCCTTCATTAGTTTTCTGTGCAGTTCTCAGCAAACTGCCTCATTTGTCTTTGCTTCTCATTTGTTTCTGCATAATTTCATCCACCAACACATCTTTAATTAAGAGTTCTGTCTTGATGATTCACAGATGCACCTTTCAGCTACAGACACTCCTCCTTCAGTTCAAACCCCAGTTTCAGCCTTCCTCCCTCCCAGCCCTGGGCAGGTCTGTCCTTCAGGTCCAGTGAACACCAAAGAGGTCACTCTCTTGCAATACTCACCACCCACTTTTCTCCATCACCCTGGTAAACATCTTGATTGTACAAATAACTCACCTCATAGTTCGGGACCATCCTCAGCTTGGGCCTCCCTGCGTCCCCACGTCCTGGCTACATCCACACTTTGCCTGTTCTCTACCCCAACGGTTAAAGATGCAAGCTCTCTCCTATTTCCATGTAAGTAAAATCCTTGCCTCCATAATTGCAAAACTCTTCTCTCTGGCTGTTTTACCTTCCTGCCATTCATGCACTACCAGAACAACCTGGGAAATGTCATATGCCCAGGTGTCACTTCAGCCGTGTCACCCTGCAAACCCTTTCTCTGCCTCCTCTTCCTCACGTCTGTAACTGTCGGCTGCTGCTTTACCTCCCTCCCCTTGCCTGAAATGGGGTTCATGGTTGTCTTCCTGAAGACCCTTGCAGGAAGGGTGATCTCTCCGAGGCTGTTGGGGAACAGCTTCCCATACTGACACCTAGAAGCAGTGACCTACCTTGGAAAGGAGCTCCACAGCCCACGTCTATCCCTGTGAATACCCAGCCTGCCAGCCTTCAACAGTTTCGCTCTGGGGACCATCAGCCAAGTTATCTGATAATTCTGGTTGTCACTACTCATAGGAAGCAACGGAGAGAATCGCAGGCTGTAAGACAACTCACTTAAGACTCATCAAAAATTGTGCGTGTGCATAGAGGGAGGGGTCTGTCTTCACATTTATCCCTTGTAAGTAAAAGGCAAATAGGCTTTGGCATCTTTAGCTAACCACACTTTCAGAGACTAGCATCTAGAAAGAAAAAAAAAAAATAAAGTTACATTCTTCATGCAGCAGAGAAGGCTGACACAGAATGAAAACAATTGCAAGAAAATAGAGGAGGAGATCACAAGCTGCACTGGATGGCTAAGGAGACCAGGAAGGAAAACTGAGAATGGCAAAAGAGATTCATGAATGATGCCCATTTCTTGTAAAAATTAAAAAAAAAAAAAAATCCACAAAAAAATCATTTCCAACACTGACTGGTTTTGGACTCCGTGCTGTAAACAGGCTCATAAACTCGCCAGATGTGTTTTCCTCTGCTGTCCCCACTCATTAGGAAGCTGCAGCCCCCTGGGAACAGCACTGCCATAAGTAAATGATGAGAGAACACATTGCCTGGTGCCAGCGTTCACCTTTTTCCAAGATGGGAACAACCACGGACGTTGTGATTGTTAGGGTGAGAAAACGGTTAATGATGTGTTGATGAACATGAAGTTAATTTTCCAACACGTTTCCTACAACCTGTTTCTTTAGGAATTCTCCTCAGAGCCCAGAAAGCAGTTTTAAAGAGCTACTGTTATATAGGGACTGCTGCTCTGGGATCATTACAGAAAACGTGTTTGGGTGGTATTGCCAGGGCAGGTCAGTGGGTCTGGGTGGCTGCTGTTAGGAGAAATGCCCTTTCTACCCCAGTAAGGAGGAGGGGGAAACAGGGCAGACTGAACTGGTCACTGTTTGTTGTTGGGTTTTCCCTCCCCCAGAAATCTCGGATAAAGCCCGAGGACAGCAGTTCCCTAAGCTAGGTCAAGCGGAGAGCGCAAATTCGATAGCAAACTGGAAATATCCTCCCCGGCACCACAGGGGACAGCAAGAACAAGTCAGCTGGGAGGGGGAGACAGACACGTGCAGAGGTGACTGTGGGACCAAAAAGACCATGGGAAGAGGGGGAGAAAACAAAAAGAGAACAACAAGGAATACACCATGGCGTGTCCTAGGAGACCTGCCTCTGCTTGGCTTTCAGGGACCTCTCATGGCAGGAGAGCTCACCATCTTGAATTTCAGTTTTTCTTTATAGGTTTAAAAAAATTTGTAAAATTTTGTAAATTATAAACATCTAGAAAACTGCTGCACAAAGCAGCTGGAGGTCTGTGCTCCAGTGCCGCCTCACCTGGGCGAGGGCAGACGGCCTCGCTCCCTCCAGGGAGGGACAAGCGCCGAAACCCCCCGACATCCCCCCCTACCCCAACCCGGGAAGAGCCGAGGCACCGATCGATGCTCACTGCATTTGCCCCCACAGCAAAGCAAGTACGACTGGAGCAAATGTAATAACAAACGCTTAAGCGGCACTTAAAAAGCAGCGTAAGAAATGTAGTCTGAGGGATGAGAAATGGGATTTGAAGCCCATAAAGCAGCGCACGACCACATCTGCGATGGAGCCCTCCTCGGCTTGCAGAGGTTTGCCCATCCCCTCCCACATCCAAGCTGCAGCGGGTGGGTGGGTGCAGGCACCCAGCAGTGCTCAAGGGGAGGGTGCTGAGCCATTTCAGTGTCAGCACCCCAAAAGGTGACTGTTTCTAGGAATTTCTATGAATTCGCGATATCAAAAGACATTTCCAGTATTGATGCAGAATATGGGGGTCTGAGCAGGGAGAAGAACAAGGCAATGCACTCCCAGTGTAAAGCAGATGTTCTCCACACGGACCCAAGCACCCACAGAAGACAGGTACTTTGCATTTCTGTCTCTTTCTGAATGAGAAAGTAGCAACTTAGCAACAAAACCCATGGACAAATAGCTCAAGAATAACGCAGTTTTCCAATATAATTTGTACTATATGCTGCAGCTAACATGTATTATGTTGAGGGATTGCCGATTCCCTGATTTTCCAGGCTTCTTAAGCCCATAATAAAGAGCATACGTCAGGGATTTCATCGCCCGCAGTCAGTGGCAGAAGCTATTCTTCCTCACCGGCTAAGAAGGTAAAAAACCCAGTTATGCACTTCTGCAGCATGTGTCACTGGAAAATACAGATCTCTGCTGTAAATGAAGGCCCGTGGAGCAGTACATCAGTTCAAAACCTAGCAGCATAAAGAAAATGGCTCGATCCATCAAATTATAAGAGGAAGTTAGCAGCGTCAGTCTCCTCGGCCCAGCTGCGGAGGAAGGGAGGGACCCGTCCCCACCACCCAAGTCTCCCGCTGGAGGAGATGCACCGTCTTCCTGCAAGGGCAAGATGTGGCTGAAATTGGTACAGAGCCAGAAAAGCAGGAGCAGGGACAGACCTGGCTTGTGCTTCCCTTGCCGTTGGCACTGATGCCCAACGAGTCCAAGGCAGACCTCAAACATCACCACCATGGACCGCTGCTTCCTTCCACACGCCAGCAAAGCCTCCACGGACCTGCTGCCCCCTCCTCTTCCAGCTACACTGGGGTCAATCCCCACCCAAATAGATGAGGTTCCTTTGGTTTCACATGTGAGAAACTCTGGATTTCTCTTTATCCACAATAACTTTTTCCCCTTTTCCCAAGGTGCCCACCCACTTACATACAAAATTCATTTTCTGCCATCTACAGTTTATGATCTGATTTTAGATTTTCCCCAAGACAGAAATATTTGCAATAAAGGGTGGGGCAGAGACAAGTAACCCATGAACATAACGAGCTGAAATGCTTCCCATTCTTTCTTTTTTTCAAAATACTGATAGATGCCAGCTACAGTACATTTTGTCCTTGTGCATCACTCAAAATTACTTGGGCATGACATTTATTTTCGTGACAAACAGTATATGGAAGAGGGGGGGAACAACCAGATAAAATTGAATCCAAAGTACCAAATGTATCTCAAAGGTTCTGTCCAATACCACTATCCTGGTTTTTTTAATCATACTTAAAATATGAAAAAAACCACTTTTTCCTTTAAAATTAAAATTCACTGATGATACACACTTAGCAGTAAAATAGCTTAGTTTTGCTCATCATCATCAAGAAGCATTTCAGTGACAGAGTCAAGTTAAAAAGCCCTGATTAGCACATGAAATAACATAAAAGATCCAAACAAAAGCAGAGCTTCAGATCCCTCAAATACCCCAAACAAGTAAAACCTTGGTGTTGGCAAAGCTCGTTTGTGGGATATCCAACTCAGGAGAGAAAAGAATCCCCCTTTTCTTTGGGGGAAACTTCAGACCTTAGCTATACACCAGCCATTAATAAAAACTGACATGACTGATTAAGACGGGAGCGAGCCTGCACTGTCCTGTCTCCCTTCAGCCTGTCTAAAGCTGAATACTGCAAATAATTCCAGCTATTTGTGGATACACAGCTCGAGAGTCAACATACTTCTGTTCCTTTTGATGATGCTTGGGACCGTTCATGCACCATGACCAGTCCTGATGAAAACACCTGTGAGACTTCCATGTTTAGCAAATCCATGCTAAAAGTTGGCTAATCTTTCATCTCCTTTGCCACCCATGTTTTGTACACCCGCTGCGGGAACACGCTGCCTCCAGCTGTGGAGTTGGACGAACACCGCAGGAGAAGTCACAGCATCCAGGTTATGAACCGTTCCTGGTGTGGGAATGGCACACAGCAAAGCCAGGCTCACAAATCACCCAGCGGCGACTAATAACGTAGAGTTTTGAGCAAACCAAGAGCTAGGAGCTCATAAGCCAAAGGTTGCATCGGTCACACCTGGGCTTTGTCAAGTGCTGCTCCACAAGCAGCCACGTAAGCACTTCTATCTACGCCTTCGTTCTGACTCCTCATGCCGCACACTTCCTTCCATCCTACCGCTCGCTTCCATGGTCCGAGAGACATGTTTGCCACCAGCTTGGCACGCAGTCCATCAGCGAGCGGGCAGCGAGTTTCGCACGCTGACCTCCCTCGGCAGCAAGGAACACCGGGGTACGGCCGTAACGCCCCCGCGGTTAGCCAGCCACGGGCTCAAGCAAACACGCATCTCCTTTCGGAAGGTTAGGAAGGGAAGTCTGTATGCCAACATCAGACCAGAAAACCGCCTCAGTAAAATACCAGGGCTGGCTGCCAGAAGCGTGGATGGAGCACGTGCTGCTTTCCCGACTGCCCATCAGACACGCAGCATCCCTCGGGGCACGGCCCCACGTCACCAGGACTCCACTCCACTGCACTCGCGGTGCTAACTCACGGTTAAACTGTGTCGGTTGGCGCACGGCAGCAGCACCAGCAGGATACAACCGAGCAAGGGACCGTATCGCCCTCCGCTCCGCAGCCGGGCCGGCTCTGCCCCACGGCATCCTCCAGCTCACACACCCAGAGCTTTGCTAAGCCCACACTTAGGCAGTATTTTTCCCCAAATATATCGGTCCTAAATTCCTGGCACATCTCAGTATCATTAGCATCCTCCAAACAACCTTGTCTCAAAAATAGGATGCAACATTTTCAAACAAAACTGTCATATTCCAAGCTGACAGTCTTAAGGACTGAAAGAAACAAGGAGAAAAAACCAAACATTTTCCTTGGTGCAGTGGACTGCCCTTTGCAACCACAGCACCACCTCCACCTGTCTCACACTGTTTGAGAGGGCACCCGCACCCGCTCCCTCGCTCCAAGTTACTTAACAGCAAATACCAAGCCTAAGGGGAAGCAGCGAAATAAATTCGGGGGGGGAAGAACGAGTCATGGAAAAGTACCTTTTGCTCCTCCTGGGTCTTTCTGAAGGAACTTCATAAGCACAGCTGAGCAAAAGAAAAAAAGACCTCATTCAGTTTTAAAGATATTTAAAGCCTGTTGTTCCTAATGGATTATCATACTTTAAAATAACCCAGATCAGATGTGTTCAGCTGAGCTGCATCCCATAACACCAAGAGCTTTCAGAGCTGGTCTCAGAGCACGCCTATTAAAACTCCATCAAATAGTTACCATCAATTTGATTGGGGGGTCGAGCTTTAACCTCAGACCACATAATTTGGTGAAAACTCAAAAATCTAGCTGCAGCTTCTTACTTATTAAGGGTATTTTAACAGTCTGCTCTGCTGCCTCACACGCTCCCACTTGTATTTCCTGGATACTGATGAGTCCAAATCTGCAGGGGCAGAGCTCAAGTGCTCCGTCTTTGCTCCTCACATGCATATTTTTATGTTGATGACATCCAAACGGGACAAAAAGAGGACTTGGTGCCATCAGGGATACTTTATTATAAATCTCCAGCTGGGCTTTTTCATTCCACTAGTCCAGATCCACGTCAGGAGCTTTTGTCACACCAAAGATGAGTCTGACCCTGTGACATCCCCACGGTGGGACACAAGAGCTCAGTGACCCTGGGACACAGCATCTGGCACAGCACCACACGAGCAATGAGCCCCATCCTGCCCCTCTTGCTCCCCAAAAGGGACAGAGCAGCCTCCTTCGTGCTGCTAAAATGGCACTGGTTTTATGGAGACATAGAACATGGTCCCATTTTAATTTCAGCATGTGGATCAAATAATTGTTTGGATTTTAATATTGAGTCTACGTTTCAGTGATTTGCATTTAAATGTGTTGTCAGAGAACTTCCAGAAATCTTTAATAAGAAGACCGATTTGCATTTTAATGTGCACTTAAAGAATTTCAAGAAATCTTTTCATGTGAGTAGTGTTATCTGAGTAATGTTCACATTTGAGGGGGAGCGAGAGCAGCGGAATTGCTAAGTACAATTCTAACAAAACTACCTTTTTGAGACAGCCCAGCCTTGTTGGACTTTGTTTAGGGGGAAAAAAAAAAGTCTTACTGAAGATGCAATTTACAGGGAAAGGTGGGAGAGCTGGCAAGGCAGCGGCAAGAGCCGGGGGGGTGCAGGAAGGCTGAAGAGCCAACACGGGGGACTCAGCCCTCATCCTGGCCAAGAGCCCTTGGTGGGCAGAGACCCCGTGAGCTCTGAAGGGCTGTTTGCTGGAGCTCACAGCTCCATCAATAATTCAGCTGGGTAACATCTCACTTGAGCCATCCTGCAAGTTAAGGAACCAGCAGCTTGTCTTCTACGCCAAAAGTGACGTTCAACAAACACACGATTTCTTTCCTGTTCTCCTCAATAAAATGAATATTTTAACCTCCCTCTGACTCTCCCTGTCTCTTTGGGGCACATCATAGTATCTATGCCATACTGCTACATGTGTGCCTTCAGGGCAACCCTCCTCTCCTCTAACCAGTCCAGCACCACTTATATCCATCAGATCATAGGGAAAAGTAAGCAGAGAGGCTGGGTAGAGTTTCTGAGAACAAGAAATAGCATAATTCTTCACAAAAAGCTAAAACCAAAGACAAGCTAAGACAAGAGGAAGAAAAGAACCCTCACAAACCCCAACGCTCTCCAATCAGACAGAAACACCCCACTGCGGCACACCCCAGAAGAAGCCTCCTCCCCACCGTCGCAGTCCTCCTGCCTACCCAAGCCTCCCACCGCACAGGGACCACAGCACCGACCCCATCCTGCAGCCTCCAGAAGAGAACAGCAGTTGCCCAGCAGGTCTGGGGGACCAGCCGGCAGCTGCACAGATGTCTGGACATCCCTAGCTGACATTTTTCCATAAATCAGTAGAATATTAGCACATGTCTTCACTATGTTAATCATTACTAGCAGGATGGTTTTAAGTAAGCGGTGTTCCTGATTATCAGCTTTATCCCATACTCATTCCTAAGCAGAGCAAAATTCTAAGCTGATGTGAAAGCAAGTTCTTTCTTCCATCCATAATAGCACCAAAGAAATGGCTGCTTTAGCTTGGGCTTTCTTATGAAAGATTTATACATGCCTGCAGATTATCTTAACAGAAAATTAGGTTTCTATACTGCTCAGGTTCTTTATGTTCTCACTTAAGCACCAAATATATTCAATATGCAGAATAACTCAGCTGATCATGTAGTTAAATCAGGCATTGAAGTTTAAGTTTTATTAAGTTAGTTAATGTATTTCTAGATTATGAGAACAGACACAGGATCTAGTCCCTACAAAAAAATACTCAAGCTAGGCTTATCTTTAAAATAGATCAGTCTAAGAACTCATGCATAAATACTCAAAGCAACCGAGAAGCCCCCATTCCAACCACAATCCCAGCCTCACCTTCCCCCATGGACATCCCAGCAGACACCCCACCAGCACTCTGCCCTCTGCTACTTCCCCCCCCCAGATAAATACGCTTGACTTTAAACCACAGCTGTGCCAAATAGAAAAAGCTGGGCTACAGGTGGTAATAGGGGCTGTTTCCAATAAATAGATGAAGCAGGCTCATCACTAGCAACAAGTGGAGGAACTTGGAGGTTATCATAAGGTTAGAGTCAGCTCCTTGGGCCCCAGAAGTTCCTTGCAGCTAAGAGAATGCCAGTGGAATACAGGAATGCTGTCCTGCTGCTAAACAAATGCAAGGCTGAAGCATTTATCAAAAATACATGACTTTAGGAAAGGCAGGCACTTATTTTTAGCAGACGACTCATTGCCTGACAGCGCTCTGCTCAGTTCACATAACATCATTGTACCCAGTGACTCAGGGTGCTCCATCACCTCCTCGGTGGGTGCTCGCACGCGC
>NW_009602489.1:7392-30284 GCF_000690535.1 Cariama cristata | reverse complement strand
ATATATATGTTCATATATTGTAGCCACCCGCCCACTAAGCAAAAGAAAGATTGAAAAATCAAAGGTGACAGCTGCATCCTGGAGCAAAGTGTCCCAGGGGACCCTGTAAGCCAACACGTTTGCTGAGCACCAGCATTCTCTTTCCACACTTCCATGACGCCCTACTGGTGCAACAGTCAGTTCTGTGGGTCTTGACATTCACCTGTCAAAAGACAGGGACAGAGAAAAAGAAACAAACATATGGATATGGGGATGAGGACTTGAGGTGCAGGGGAGAGGGAACAGCAGGGTATCATGCTCCAGGTACTGAAATCTCTTCCTCTGCCTGAATGGCTTATAAATATACAATAAATATGGCAGAACTACAAGGTTGATTGCCTCCTGCATAGATACGTAGTAGATCAGGAATCGGAGTTAAGTACTGGAGATGTAAATATAATTCCTTGATTGTTTCGTAGAGTATTGTGGTCCTTCATTGAATAACACATGAGAATCAGCTAGAAATCAAATGGTTACTGATGAAGGAGGTGGTGAGGCATCTAGATGAATTCTTGTCCCTTAGAGGCTGCAGGAATGTCTTCTAACTTATAGTATGACTTGGGAATTCAACACTAGAAAGGAGACCTCTCCGGCCCCGCACATACATTTGTGAAACTGTCAAAAGGATTGTATGGAAAAAAAAGAAATGCTTTCTTAAGTTCATGTGAGATGGGAGAAAGGGAACAGGCTTTTGTAGAGATTAAGAGGTATGAAGTTCATCTCAAGTTGAATGTACAAAATAGTCTTTAAGCATTTCTGTTTAACTTCAACAAAACCATTCTCAAAATCAATTGGTTTAATTGATTGGTGTGGCACTACAGGAACAACTGAGGGTGAAGCTGGCAGCCGCTGGTCCAGTGTCACATTAATCGGGAGTAAGGTACCAACCAGTTTGTAAAGCTCCATTCTGTACATAGTGCGGCAAGGAGTGGAGTCTCAAGAGTTCATGCGGCAGGAAAGCTAACGTGGGGCAGAGGGTCGTTTCCTAAACTGACAGGTTGAATAATGATAGCAGGACTCGGTTTAAATTAATCTTCTTCAGAAGAGAATTGCTCTGCACTTTAGTCTCTAAAATGCAGTGAACATCTAATACTAATATCACATTTAAAGATACTGTACATAAGTATCAAAAACATCTAGTAATTGATGAATCAGAGAACATATTGATAAATGAACCATATGGTATATTGATAATATCTCTTACTGAGAAGTCCCACAGGGCCTACATATTACTGTATTCTCACTTGATCATCGGTTTGCATTAAGGGGAAAAGGGTAATCAAGGAGTTATACTGACAGAGATCTAGTTATAGTCTTAGAAACTTCATCTTGAGTTATTTTAAGTATTTAAACATGAGCTTAATTGCTTCTGATAGAGAGACATTGTATTCCTTCTGGATAATAAAGTGTGTTTTTCTGTAGTTTATGAAGAATACCAAGCCAACAGGTTTTCTGGCTGGAGACTCCCCAAAGGGTTTCCCTAAAGTACAGTGTGGAATGGTTATGAGCTGAAGCTCAAAACTCTCGGAGGCAGAATCCTGTATCTTGGCAAAGCAAGGGAGCTCACTAGATGGTAGGTACCATCTCCGCACTGCGGGGACTTTTCAGATGTGTTGAGGCAACTGTAAGGGTTGCAGTGGTAACACTGGTCTATATCACTGTTTCAAAGATTGAGAATATTATTTCCATGCTTCTTAACAAATAACAGAGGTAGATGCTCAGCAGGCTGTACATGTAAACGTGTCAGTGAGGATTTCCATGATTCCATTTGCTGTGCATTTAACTTTAATGCAATGAATCTTGCTGCCTTTCAGCTAACCTGTGGATGGGGAATTCTGTTAGTTAATGAAGAGCTAGAGGAGATTTGAGGTTCAAGGGCTTAGGACTCAATTACAAGTGCACGCTGTCTCTCTCTTTATCTGTCTGTCTTTCCTTCTTTTCCTGAAAGACTTCGGTTTGTGTTTTCCTTCCTCCACAGGAGGAAGTTAGCTCTTTGCACATGTAAAAATTGAACAGTCTAATACATGTTACTTTAAATAGCTGCTGTTACTTAAATGTATAGGGCTGGTTTTAATAACCTGGAAGACCTGCATCCCTTCTTCCCAAACCCTTTTGCTGCATGATTTGAAGAGAAAAATAAACCTATTGACTTAGGTTTATATTTTCAAAACAAAGGGTGTTGCTGCATATCCAACATTTCAGTTTAGAGCATATATGAACACAGTATGTGAAATTCTAAGTCGACTTTTTTCTTAAAATCCATTCTTGCTCTTCACAACATAGTCCTGGTATTGCATTATATGAAAGTGATGCAATGACCATACCATTATGCTGCGGCAATACAGCATGGTGAAGTGCCATTTTTACACAATGATTTCCATTTTCCTGGACAAGTCTTTAAGAGAGAGATTGTCAGTTGACAATATTATTCTTGTCACTTCTTTAGAAGCAGCTAAGGATCTTCCTCAAAATGCTACTTTTAATGAAAGAAGAAGTTACCCATGTCATTAAATAGAAACTTTTGGAAACTAATTAGTTCAATTTTGAAATACTGATACTGATATTTTCTCTCTGTAGTGAAAAATGTTGTATTTGAGTTATAGATACATCTTTCCTGAGCCGTTTTCCTGCTGCCTGCTATTTCTAAGAGAAGGAAATCGTCTTTGAGATTCTAGTTCTGTGGGAGCTTCAGAGTGAAGAGCCTGACACTCAGGGCATTGAGAATGAAAAGGAATACCACAGATCAATCGAAAAGGCAGCTCCTGTGGTACACTGTTATTGTGCAACATTTTGTAACATGCTGAAATATTTGTCAGAATAAAAGCACTGGCAAATTATTTAGTACATTAATGGACAGTCCT
Source organism: Cariama cristata (assembly GCF_000690535.1). Classification (NCBI taxonomy): domain Eukaryota; kingdom Metazoa; phylum Chordata; class Aves; order Cariamiformes; family Cariamidae; genus Cariama; species Cariama cristata. The sequence continues at coordinate 27,384 of NW_009602489.1, read as the reverse complement.
GTTTTCACTAGTCATTTATTTTTCTGCTAGAATAATGGTGTAGTGCTTGTTAAGGAAAAAGAAAGAACATGCAGGATTAGGTGTAGTCGCCAGTAAGATAAGCAGTTACTGGTCATATTTTTCTTTATTTAAATACACAGTGGTTATATACAATATAACTAAAAAATAATAGCTTTGACTTGGAGAGCTCTCTTGCCTTAAGTAGCGCACCAGTTACAAACAGAAATATTATTGCAACATTTTGGTAGTGTGGATTTGTCAGTTATCTCCAGAACTTCTGAAGATGGTCGGTGTTGTGTGCACAGACCTATAATGCCACCTATGTAACTGATAATGTCATTTCTGTGTATGTCCCTGTATCACTCGTGGAGAACCTTGAAACCAGTAGCTGAAACCATACTGAACCTGCAAGCACATACACTAAAGCTGGAAGGAAGCAGAGAGGATTAGTGTGGCTTCCAAACAGGAATGATATGCAAAGAGACAAGTTTCATTAAACTCAGTTTCTTTTAGTTTATAACAAAATAATGCTGTTTCTTCTATGTTCACTCATTCAGGCTAGGAACTCTCTTTTGGTCAACAAAACATGAAAGCCTTGACAAACCAGTTATTCAGTTTATCCCTCAATATTAGGACTGGAAAAGTGGACATTGTGGTAGGGGAATGGATTAGCTGTTTGGTTTTAAGCTCGATTCCTGCTCGGCTTTGCCCCCAAATTTTAGAGTAAACATCCATCCTGCAATCCCATTCATAGCTTCTAGAGTGTTACCTAGGATCATCTTGTAGTAAGCTGTATCTGTCATTAATATTTATACGAGGTATATCTCAAATACTTTTCCAAAGAAATTTGAGCCCTTTTTTTTGGTCAGCAGTTAACCAAGTACTTTATACTATAGTCCCATTTTCTTAAAAGCTTATAGCACCTTCCATAATGTGGTTTCCAAATATTTGACATTCTTCTCTCCTTGATTGTGGCCTGGCAGTAACTGTGGGTTTCTTTTTCTAAGTACTGATTAGAGTATTTTCTGAGGTCTGTATTAGGTTCTGCTGCCCTACATTATGATATTTTTACTGATTTATAAATGTAGGTCATAGGATCATTTTAAAAAATGAAAATCTCTGAAAATCTGCATAGTATTTGAAGCTGAAACTCTTTTGAAAGCGTATGCATATGTGAAAGTAACTGTGAGGCAATTTTAAAGAATGGATACAATGCTGGTGGAACTAATATTTTTTAATTCAAGTTGTATTCCAGTTCCTTCTTATAGCTTTGTTTTCAAGTTTTGAATAATGGGATTTATAATGTATAATTTATACGATGATTTTCCTTTTCCACTAGTTGATAAATATTACTCGATATATGTTTATTAAGATAACAGCTTGAAATTAAAAAACAGGCAATGGAGTTCAAAGAACATACGTAAAGATTTATAATCTAGTAGTTTAAACTCATGAGACTTGTACAAAGGCCTGCTTTAATTGCTGAAATATCTACTACAACAGAGCTAAATATCTTCAGTATTTGTGGGTTCTTGTGGATAGAACCAGGAGCACAAATATGTACACTTTAAAAGAAAAATTTGAAAGTAATTTGATAAAGACTCATGGGTCAGGATTTTTTCATGGGCAGGAAGACACAATGCCTGCAGCAGTGGGCATGGTCTGGGTTGCGCAGAAGCAGGACTGTCCTGTGTCTTTCCCATTGCAGCCTGGAGGTCAAAATAGGTTGGACCACTGGATCTGTAACCACAGATCTTTCTGAAGGGACGCCGCTGCACAGTGAAATGTAGTAACAGATTGCTTGCATCTCTTTCTTGCAGGAAATATGACAGTGGCTCCACCAGCTCAGATTCATTTAGTGTAGTATCCTATTGACAGTCCCTCCTTCTGCCAGTAGCTTGTACAAATCAGTCTGGTAGTGATATTTTCCAGAATGCTGTACCACTTGGTCACTTTCTCTATGCCTTTTATGATTTTGTAGACCTCTATGATATTCCCATTTAACTGTTGATTTTTTGGGCCAAAAAGTCATAGTCTATTTAAGTGATTGTGGCGTAGATGCTATTGATTATCCATTCCCTCTATTTCGTATATTTTCAATTCTACCATATCCTACTCTGAGACGGAAAGGGTGGAATTATACATACTGTTGAAAATGGAGCACACCGTGGATCTTTACAGCATTTTTACAGCACTGTTTTCTGTGTTTTTTTTTTCTCTATTCTTTTTTTAATAATTCCTAGCATTCAATTTACTTTTTTGATTGCTACTGAGCATGGAGCTGACATTTTCATAGAACTATCTATTATAACCCCAAGATCTTGTTTCTGTGTGGTAATAACTAGTCAAGACCATCACTGTTTGTGTAAAATTATTCTTCCCATGTACATTACCTTACATTTATCTACAGTGAATTTCATTTTTCATTTTATTATTAGTCACTCAGCATCCTGCATTCTTCAATGTTTTTTCCAGTTGGCCTTCACTTCACTGCTCTGAATAAAATCATATCACCAGCAAACTTTGTCATTTCACTGTTCATTTCTCTTTTTCTGATGGTAAATACTCAAGTCCTAGCACAATTTCCTCCTGGGACTGCACTGAGAAAAATTATCTCATAACATTGTCTTTTTTTCTTTTTTTAATTTTTTCCCCCATGTTTTGCTGTTTGACAGAATCATCACAATTGTTTTTTTCCCTTTTTGTTGCCTTCACTCCTTATCGTTAATACAACCTATACTAGCTTTAGTGTTGAAGTTTGCTCCTTTGAAAATCAGAGAACAAACTGAAGGGGAGAAGGCTACATTGTGAGAAGTAAGAAAAAGGTGAAATTTATGCAGAGGTTCTTTAACGATAAAAATTGAAAGAGAAAGCCTAATAAACTTTTTCCCTACCCCATTCCAAATTCCAGAAATTTAAAATACATCGAATACTATTCTTGTTGCATTTTTTTAATTAATAGAAGCCTCCTGGTTTTTTTGCACACAAAAATCTTTCACTGAGAAGGAAGGAGTTATAAAGATAAATGTCCCCTCTGTTGTCTTTGTCAAGGACTTCCAGTATGCCACCTCTTACACAGGCATTACACCCTTTTCAGCCAAATTCCATCTCTTGTTAATATCCTCTCTTACTTTCATTTGTAGTTACAGTGACAAGTCATTTCTTTTTTCTAAATAGTTGTGTCTTCCATATACTTTAATTACCTGAGATCCATGGACATTCTACAAATCGTATTTGAGTCTCAAGAAAATGAATTGGGTTTTTTTTAAGGATTAGTCTATTTAATATTGTTATCCATACTGCAAAATACTGCAGCTCTTTGTCATGAGTTCTTGTGCACAGCATCACCAAGTGGGATTCATCTCACCTAATTTTAGAGGTTTGCAATGTAGATATCTCGACCAGACCTAGTAGTCCTAAATCCCCCCAACAGAGAGAAACAGACCCTTTTAGGCACAATTTATCTGACATACTTATATTTTTTTATATCTACTTTAGGATGAATTGAATCAAAACATAAAAATGCCCATTTTTCTCACTAGAATATAGCACAACCAGTTTAGATGAATCTAGCTGTCAAATAACTGCCATTCTCATGGTCTAAATTACATAGGCATCATAAAGAGTAAGTATCATCATCAACAGGTATAAAAGTTTTATAAATGTATGCCTTTGCATATGTGAAGAGGAAAGCTATGTGCTCTGTGAAATCTTTGCAGGTAAAGATGAGCAGGTAAAAAAGAAAAGATTAAAGGCAGAACATACCAGTTTTATATTTGGGAAGGGGATCTTGTAAGTCATCTCACTTTTTTAGGTGCAGAAGTGCAACCTCCACACTTTTTTTAAATTTAGCTTTATGTGGAAATTTTCCCCACTTTGAGACTACTGGGCTTATCCTGCAGATGTTTTTCCTCCTACTGTGTTGAATCAAGTAAAGTCCTTAAAGTGAAGACAGTGGGAAAAATACTTTTTTTTGTTCACTTCTGACTGTACTTTTCATTACATGGGTGCAAATTGCTAAAGTGCTCTGAGAAGTCTCTGACAGCCAGTCTGGTTTACAAATCACAACTAGTCTAAATGTAAATATAATGGAATCTGAAACAATGTTAGCTTTATGTGATTTTCAATCAGTTGAAAGACTTCCTATAGCTGTGTCCTCTTTTAAATACCTAAGTTAAAGGACTGACTCAGTAATCGTTATCATCTATATGAAAATGCAGTTCAAATGAAAACAGTAGGTTAGCTCCTAGTATCCCTATTCAGATTTTATTCACTTAAACAGTCATATGGATGATAATGGGTGTTTTGACTGATTAGAGATTTCAGAATCAGGTCTATAGTCATTATGGCAAATGTTTTCTGATTAACTAGTCATGCATATCAAAATAATTGGTCTGTGCTATCACTAACATGTATAAAGCTCCCACAGCATGTTCATCATTAACAACACAGAAAAAAGGAGGTGATTCAGGACCTAAGGACCTAAAGAGTCTAAATGAGGAGACAGTACAAAATACTGGGATACACATCAGAGAAAGCTACTTTCTCTTTTTATATAAAGCACTAAAGGCAGAGAACAGTTTTAGTACTTTTTGTGGTGGGATATTTGTGAGGAAGTTAGCTTTGAAGAGGTAGAAAGGAGAGAGGCTGTCTCACTGGGATGAGAAGACAAGTCCTGACATAGATCATAAATGAGCAGCCTTTAGCGTTTGTATCTTCATACATTTTTTTGGCCAGTAAAAGCAACATAATTAAATGAACTTGACAGAGAAAACCACCAAGCATTTTGCTAAAACTAGCCTGTAATAAATGGCTTTATCTGGTGATATTTGAGAGTGTTAGCTGCAAAATAGGGATTGTTTTCTGATTTCTTATTAAACTTTTAAAAGTTATTTACCAACAAAATGTGTGCCTCATACATTTACATTGTACATGTATATATATAATTCACATATGTACATATACATATATATTCATACATATTAGCCATACGTATTAGCCTGGTCCCTGTTAAATGTACATTGTTTAAAAGTACTGGAGATGTTGGAGGTATAAAATGATCAATAAATTGCTTTTGAAAGTGGAACAACAGATTTTGTTTGTCAGACCCACTCCTGCTTTTTAACTAGGAAAATTCTATCTCGGACTTCTGATATTCAGGTTTGGGTAATTTATCGTGTATTTCTCTAAAACTGAACAGGAGGAAACAGTTGGTCTGATCTTATAACACCTGCAGTGTGGCTTACTCAAACCTTCCTCATTTCTTTTCTATTTCTAATTTGAAGATCTACATCAACAAATAACTAATATAGAAAATACACTAGAGAGAAAAGCAAAATATTTGAATTAATAGCAAAAAATTGAGAAATATTTTAATGGAGACCAATGAGAATACAGGAAACCTGTCATCGGTGTATCTTGGATCATTAAACTGTAAGCTCTCAACACACAGCGTCAGATCAAATAACCCTCTCATTTTTTCCTTTGGGATTTTATAATTACTCATGTTGGTACTTTCCCCCTTGAATCCTTGGGAAATCCATCTCCAGCTCTTTCTTGCTGCTATTTTACTTTTACCCTTCTACAAATTTTTCCCAGCTCTTTCTCATGACTTGGTGATTTCCTCAGAAGGCTGAGCCGAGGTTATGATGGTGGGCCCTGGACCTTAGACACTCTTGAACACAGGGAACTAAGCCTGAGGTGGAGATGGCAGGGGAAAATGCTTACAGAGGAGCTTATGGAGAGGGGTACAATACGTAGGAGATTTCTGTGTCTCCTGATGCTTTGTCTTGCTCCAACACTTTTCTGTTGATCTTTCTCTCATCTCCCTACTCTAGCATTGCCCTCAGATGCACTTTCAGTATTTCCAAGTGGGAAGTCATTAAGTTTCTCAAACAGTTGAAAGCTTCACTCAAATGAGAACATTGGTAGAAAAAGCGGCAATCAGCACCACAACACCATGCTAATTACGTAGTATTCATTATGATTCTAGCTGGGAATTATTTCTCATATATTTAAGGATCTATTAAACATCCTATAGAAGTGCATTCAGTACAAAATATAAAAGAGAAAAATTATTGTTGTTGTTTTTCTTGATCTCTCATCATTCCTGAATGACAGGGATGCTGTTTCCCAGCACTGAAGGATATTAAACTTTCAAAATTGATCCTTAACCCCACCTCTGATGACTGAGTTTGAGCAATTCAATTTACACAGGGCTTAAGCTCAGTTTCTCTGAGACATTATTTCTGGATATTAGAAAGGAGATGTGATGAATTTAGGTTAATATGTTATGTTACTTTTGTCATGTTATTTGATGGTTAATATAGAAAGATAATAAAAATCAAAGTAATTTATTTCTAACACTGTAGTATGACCTGAGGTTATAACTTATCTCATTACCAGAGCTATCTTAGTAGGTTAGCCTATGCATACTTCTGCTTTGAGTTCTGGAAGATCTTGGAACCTTCAGTGGCTGGTCTTGATCGATTAGTTTCTTGCTTTATGTTTTACTGCAATTTTTGTTAGGAAATTTTATTAGGAAAATATCAGTACTAGATGTTGCTTGTAGTCTAAAAACAGAAACAGAAACAAACCAAGAAAAAATGTCAAACAGCTCAGATTTCTTTTCTGCTTGCCACCACGTGGATATTTCTAAATTTGCTACTGTATGAGACATTAGTATAATTTCTATTCTTTCAAAGTAAATGTCCTCCTTATTGAATGGAATCTCAGAACTATTGAAATAACTTCCAGAACTCATAGAACATAAATAATATATAGGAAGAATCGAGGGGGGATCTGGTGACATTTTTAAAAAGTAATGGAAAAGTCTAGGAATTTTTAACCCAAAACCTTAATTGAAGTTCCTGAAAATGCTGGGAGGAAAAATCTGACACTTGCAAGTATCTGAAAGAATCAAAGAACAAGAGTAACAACCAGTATGACTTTATTAAAAAACAGATCAAGTTGAACTGTGGAGAGAAGAAAGCAGTAGATGTCACATATTCACCTTTGTAAGGTTTTTGACAATTTAGCATGATACCGTCATTAGCGGCTATAGATAAAAATACAGTAGGGTTGCTGTGAACTTGTCTACTAATCTGTAGCTGGGGAGTAGTTATTAGTAGTTCATCATTAAGATGGAGGGATATATTGAATGGCTCTGTCCTCCATCTGATATTAATCAATATTCTCATTAATGACCTGGAGGATGGAATAGACACAATACTTATTAAAGCTGTAGACATCACCAAGCTAGGAGGGACTGCAGATGAACTGGAGGACAGCCTGAGAATGTAAAATGATCATGACAAATTGGAAATATAGTCTGGAAAAAAACACCATGCTGCTCAGAAGGGGCCAGCACAGAGTACTGCACTTGGCTGGCAGTATTCAGCAACACAAATACAGAATGGCTTACGACAGATGAAGTAGACAAGGGTTTGGAGATTCATTTTAGTTCACAGACTGAACAGGAACCAATTAAGTTATGCCCATAATGTTAAGTGGAATATCTTACAGGAACAGATAAACAGAAGTATAACCTTCAAGATGTCTTTGAAAAAAAAACCCACCACAAGATAAAGAACCCTATTGTGCTCAGTGGTAGAAAGAGTTCCAGTTTCCTGCTGGAAAATGATGACAAGTTTAGGGAGCTGCACCTAGCACTATTTAAAGAAAAATTAAAGAGAAATATTTTGAGCTCTAGAGAGTATTAGGTATAAGAAAAGAATGACCATATTGGGGTTGGCTAGCCTATGAAATAGGAAACCGATACAAAAACCTGCTGCAAAGAGAAAGAAAATAAATTGGTTTCCATATCTTTGATGGAAAGTAGAGGATGTAATTGTTAAATTTCAGCACAGAAAATTAAAGCTAAAAATAAGGAATATCTTATTAAAGATATTGAAGTGCTAGAACAGATGACCTGAGGAAGGAGGTTGTGGATTCTCTATGGCTGCAGATGGGAGAGGCATTTCTGGGGACTCTGGACAGGAGACATTCCCTTACATTCCCTGAAAGATGCAGTACTGTAAGTGTTCTCATCAAACGCAAAGAGCAGTTAAGGTAGACCAGGCAGTTGTGCATTAAATGAGTTTGCTATGTTGAAGCAAGTTATGAGAGGAATTCACCAATGCAGATGGAAATTATTCATTTGGCTGCTAATTCATCACATGTGGATAAAATGAAAGACTTTTTTTTTTCTGTGTTCGCAAGTCAGATTTATCTGAAGCTTGACATACTGGAGATGGCTTTTAAAAAAGCCTATGATCATGTGCTAAAAAATGCTTTTGGACGTATGAGAAACTCAGATTTGTAAGGTCAACTTTCTGGTGGCATCTTTTTCAGTTTACAGTAAATTGAAGTAAAATACTCATCAACAAAATGACAGATCCTTGTTGCACCGTCTTTAAGGATAAGAGACTCAAAGTAAGTGACTTTTCAAAAGTCATGCTGATGTACTAGCTGGTGTGGAAAAGCTAGAAAAGACTGTCCAGACCACTGGATGAATTGTTGATGGTCAAAAGAGACTATTTCAAAAGAGACTATTATGGGACCCTTGCCCCACAAATAGATATTTGGAATATGGACCTGAAAATTGAGATTGCTATGACTTTACTTTCTCAGAAAAGAATAAGTGCAGATGTAGCACATATGTTTTTCCCTCAGTCTTCCTCTGCCCACCAATGTATGTAACTGCAAAGAAGACTGGTCATTATAATTTAATTTATTTATTTATGGCATTAATGCTCATGTTCAGTATCAGAATCAGCATTTATAAAGGGACTTCCATTTTTTTAAACTTGTAATTTGCTGTATCTGCACATTCTTGCTGAGTGCCAGTATTATAAAATATTAATGGAAAGTTTTATGAAAGCTTATAGACCGTGATTGAATGAGGAAAGACGAGGTTCTGAGGTTGGTTCTGCAGCACGTTTAGTGATTACAGGCACGGTGCCATAATTACATTTCTTGTTGATATTGCTGCGTCCGAGCTGGTGCATAAAGCCGATTTCCTTGTTCCTGTTTCTTTCAGTTCCCCCCTGAAAAGGGATTCAAGTGGATGCAGTTTTAGCCAAGGGCCATGTGAAAATACACCGTGACATTAACAAGTCAGTAGAAGAGTTTAATGCTGGCCATCTGTATTGTACTGTGTGCAGGCTTTTAGCATTTGTGTTTTAATTCACTCTTCGCTACTCCTGGTGATGCTGCTCAGGGCATACAGCTGATGGTGTAACTGCACTTTGTGAGAGTGTGTCATGGTTTAACCCCAGCCAGTCACTAAACAGCCCCTGCCTCCCCCCCCCCAACCTGGGGGGATGGGGGAGAGAATTAAAAAAAAAAAAAAAGGTAAAACTCAGGGGTTGAGATAAAGACAGTTTAATAGGACAGAAAGGAAGAAAATAATGATGATGATGGCAATAATAATAATAATGATGATAATAATAATAAAAGAATGTACAAAACAAGTGATGCACAATGCAATTGCTCACCACTTGCTGACTGATGCCCAATTATTTCCTGAGCAGTGATCCGCCCTCCTGGCCAACTCCACCCAGTTTCTATACTGGGCATGATGTCAAACGGTACGGAATATTCCTTTGGCCAGTTGGGGTCAGCTGTCCTGGCTGTGTCCCCTCCCAACTTCTTTTGCCCCTCCAGCCTTCTTGCTGCCTGAGTGTGAGAAGCTGAAAAATCCTTGACTGAGTGTAAAGAATACTTAGCAACAACTGAAAACATCAGTGTGTTATCAACATTATTCTCACACTAAATCCAAAACATAACATTATACCAGCCACTAGGAAGAAAATTAACTCTGTCCCGGCTGAAACCAGGACAGAATGAGATCAGCACATCTGCATAAAATGGTGAATGGATTGCTGAAAATCTCCATTTACATTTTCCTCCTAAAATCAGAACATTCCTATTGAGATGTTGTGCCTCCCCAGCAGCCTTGCTATAGTGGACATTTCAAAACTTATTCTGGGTCTCTGAATAGATCTGTGCTGCTTAACTGCTCCAGCTCATTATATTATAAATGTGTTGCTTATGTTTCAAATTTGTGCATAGGGGACCTGTTTGGGGGTACTTTTTCTATTTGTGGGAAAGGAAAAAAAAAGGAAAGTGCTAAAAAAAATGAATATTGAGCTAACGTAGTCTATTTTTGCACAGAGTAAATATCAAGCTAATGCGTAAGATTTATCCTCTATAGTAAATCAGCAATATGTCTCATTTTAGGCCTTTCCTATGATTGCTATTTTTTACTGCAGTATTCAGTCATGCTGATTTATACCATACTATCCTGTGAATATTTTGCAGAGTATTATCAATAATATAATTTTATCTTTGGGTCCAGATGGAATGAGTTTAGAACACAAAGCAGGCAGAAAGCATGATTCCTGCCTCAAGTAGTTTACTGCTTGAAATAAACTTGGTATAAAATGTGAAACAGGGACACAAGACATCAGGGAGTGGAGGACTGGATCGGGAAAGGCATCAACCCAATTGACGAAAAAGTTTATACTGTAAGGGCTCATGTACTCAATAAGATGGTTCGGTTTGACTGGATGGGTTTCATTAGAGTCATGGATGGAATCCTACTGGAGTAGACAGTGGGTAGTAACATTACAGATCTACTCAGGATAAGTGCTTCTACATGTGAATAGAAGCAGCGGTCTCTTTAGGCTGCCCATATAAGAAATCAGAGCAATGAGAGAGGACTGGTGATACCAAAAGAGGTAAAGGTCTCACTTCCTGCACTTGAGGCCGAGTCAGGAATAAGTAGCTGAAATCATCGTGTTTATTGTGGGCCTCTATTAGCAGTCGCTTTCTTGCTTACTTAAGGCGTGTAGTATTTCCTTTGAATTGTGCTAGGTACTGCCCTTTTGTTTTATTGATTGACCTCCTGATGCTGCATAGAGGAACTGCCAAAAGTAAAATTCAGTCATTTGCAAGTGTACTCCTCCTCGTTTGCAATACCATATTTTAGATTTTTGGTGTGGTTTCTAGCTCAAATTGAGTCTCATCCAGACATGCCCTCAGTCCTGGTGTTAGGAGCCTCAGGCAAAATATGAGTGAAGAGAGAATCAAATGTCCAAAATTTCGTCCTATTTAGTTTGGATTCAACTCTCAACGTTGTACCATATATTAAATTGTTCAACATAAGCCTTTTTTTCTTTAGTTGAACTATTTTAATCTCAGAACTGTGTTTTAGACTGATTTGAGAAGTGTGTTCTCAACCTTTTGAGTTGCACTTATTCATATGAAAAGTTTGTTTGTGTGTGAATGTATGGATGCGTGTTAATTTTCCACAAAAACTGAATTCAGTTTAAATTCTGTTAGGCTTTATGTTCTGCTGTGGTGATTAATATTGCCCAGGGAAGCATAATGAAAACACCTGATAGACCAGTTTACTAAAATTAAATTGGGTACGTTGCTGATATACTCTTATGTAGCTTACATTTCTGAAAACTTGAAAAAGTGTTATGAAATTTCTTCTTTCAGCAGTGTACATCTTCTTTGAAGATATCTGCGTACTTTTTCTTAGAAAAAGTCTTTTGGATGACATAGTTTCCTGAAGTTGAGTTCTGGATACTAGTTGCACGTTTATGTTAGAATGCCTATGAATAGATCATGTTGAAATATATTATTCCAGATCATATTTACTGTGGTAACAGGTTAGGATTCAAATATACATAAAAAGTATATTGCTGATAAATGTAGGGAGAAGTAGGAGAATGGAGAAGACAACAGTGAAAAACTTTTCCTAAGGGACTGCAATTGATTCTGAAATTCACCACTGTCAATGGGCCAAATCTCCACAACCGTTCCTCTTGATATTGGGAAAAATCTGTTAAAAACTTTATTCTGGTCTCATTTCAACTTCTGATAATAAGCTTGAGTCTCTGAACTTGGAGGTGTCTAGTCTAGATTAAAACCACGCTATGAATCTTCCATAATTTTCCAAGGAATAGCAATAGCCACTCTAAAAAGTGTTTTACTCAAAACAGTGATCAGGATTGCATGTGAAATCAAATTCATTAGCATTGCCCCAGGCTTACACAATTCTCTGTATATCATCTTCTGTTCCATAGTTTCACAGAACAGAATGTGTTTCATTTCATTTTCCTTGAAAATTTGCTTGGCTTAATATCTTGGCAGCAGTTTACAAACTTTGCTAGGTTACACTGCTGCCAGCAAGAATAAAGAAATGGTTCCTAGTCTTCTATGAATAAAAATAAATTTGCTAGATTAAATATTTGTTTTCTTGCTGTGATATCAGTCAAACTGATCTTTTAAACTTCACCCGAGGAAATTGTCATGCAATTTGAAGTCACTAAAACTTGCAGCTAGACAAATTTAGACTAGAAGTAAGATGCAAATTATGGAGAGCTGGTGTAATTAATCTCATACATCACTTGCCAAAGACTACAATTGGTGCTCATCAGTGCGAAGCTCAAACTCAAGACAGGATGCACTTTCTAGGAGTTACGGTGTAGTTTACCTACAACTAGTGATCAAGAAGCAGGAGTTACTGAAAGGTGTTAAGAACTAGACCAGGCAAGATAAGATGATCACAGTGCTGTCTTCAGGCCTTAAAATTAGTCAACCTATTTTTTTTACTTCTCACTTACAGACTCAAATAGAAACCGTCCATGACAATTTGTTACTGATTTTCAGTATACATCAAATATTTTTATTTGTTGGTTTTTTTCCTTCCTGACAGGTGCGGCTAGTTACAACAGTTTTTATGTTTTTTGCAAAAATACCTGCCAAGCTGTGAAACCTGGGAAACTGCGAGTCCGCTGCGGTGTGTGTAAACAAGGAACACTGACGTTGGCACGGGTAAGCTTGTTTATTTGTTTGTTTCAAGGTTTTGGAGTATATGGAAATTATATATCTAGTTTTATCTATTTGCATACATGTGGCTATGCGTATAAGTATTTCGAAGTAATTTTTTTCTTGCTGTTTATAACTGAGAAGAGTAATTCAAAGCTTTCTGAAAATTTCACTCACTTACCTCGATTATTTGTAGCACACACAAGGAACACATTGCAGACTAGAGCTCCGATCCTATAAAGACATTCTTAGCTTTATATTTTAAGTACTAATGATTAACCTGGTAGTATGCATAATGTATACAACTGCATATGTGCTAAAGAGTTGGAATTATAGATGCTTATACAAAGCTTGGAGCAGTTGTTAAGGTCACAGAAAGACCTGAATTCATGTCTTGATAGTGACCATTATGGAGTGAGACAAGGAGGGATTAAGTGGATGTGCAGTTGAGAATATTAATCTCTCCAGCCTAGCTGCCACATGTAAAGTCAAGGGAAAGTTATTGCGCCAGGACGGCAAGTTAGTAGGAGATCTGTCAAGCTTGGTTTGCATCCTAAAATGAGAGAGTGTTGTTTGACTTGAATATTCAGTAGTGTAAAGTTTTGGAGGGTTTTTTTGCCTAAGTGCTGCTGAATTTGACTGGTTCTGCTACTGGGGAAGGAGAACCCTTGGTCATGTCAGAGGCTTAGGTTTTGTAGGAGACTGGGCCTTACCACGCTACAGACTGGGCAGGGGGCGGGGGGACCTTTCATATTTGGCACATGTTTAAATGTTTAAATTTGTCTTTCACTGGGGTTTAAAGTGGTTCATTTCAGCTTCATGTTCTTGATGTAGCCTAGTGCTTCAATGTCTTTACACATAATAGCACTTTAAAAATCCAGCTCCTATATTCTCATTGAAAAGAAGAAACCGTAGCAATGCTTATATACGTCTAATTCAAAGAGCTAGAACAAACCACCTCAAGCTCTGCATGCTATTCCTGATTTACCTGACTATTTCTGATTTATTTCAAAGACCTGGAGGTGTTGCATTTTGTGGTGTTCCAAATGAACACATCTGAGGGGATTTGTTTCCTCCCAAAAGTTGCATTTAAATATTGGTGATTATTATAGGCTTGAATCACGTATAAATCAAGATATAAGAGAAGTTGCCATTAATGTACATTTCCAGTAGTATAATATTTAGGATGGGTAAAAACACAGATGGCATCGTATTCAGCTTGAATACAAGCAGTCTGTGCCGCTGAAAGACGTTGTTATCAGCAGGTGAGTTTGAACCTCGTGCATCGCATTGACAGCACACAGCACGTGGCCTTCACTAGGCTCAGTGGCTTCCTTCAGCAGGCCCACTTTTGGAAATGATACCTTTCACACCTGTGCCATTTGGTTTGGAATTGTTATGTTCCTTGTTTTAAGCAGACTTAAATGAATTTCCTAACTTTTCAGTTTTTACAGTGTCTGCTAAATAGTGTTCTACATTTTGGAGACTTAAAAAAAACCCAAACAAACCAACCTCTTTATTATCTCCCAAGAATTCCTCATAACTCCACAACAGAAACCCTATTATAAAAAGTTCCAGTATGGCGTATTTCTAAATACACGTTTTGTATCTGATTGTCTGAAATGTACGTGGGCCTACATTCTTCTGGCAAATGCAGAGTCAGTAACACAATAAATACACACAAGCTGAGTATTTCCATTGAATGAGCAGAGTGCAGCTGCTTCTTTTTTCTATGAGCATGTTTTACAGTAGATATGAAAAGAAAGTCACTGGAAACTAGTGGCAGCATTTGCAGTTTTTAAGATTGATTCAAAAAAACTCAGCTTTCAGAAGATTTGAGAAGGTACTTCAGCATAAAAGTACAAAAGAGAAAATGGAAATATCTTTTAGAGAGTATCAAATTATAATTTTTGTCTGTTTTGGTTTTTAAATAATGCTTGTCTATGAAAATAATTTGCACTTAAGGTTCTTGTTACTTTCTCCCCAAACCAAAGAAAATCCGTTGTTATTCTTTTCCTTTCAAATTCAAGCAGAGCACAGTATTTACGAACAGTGAGTGTGCTGTTCCAGCAGTTTGGGTTGGCAGTCCTCAGGACTTCCAAAGTGCAATATTTATAATATGGGCACACTTCTTGCCATGAATGTACTATGCAACAGTCAGTTTGTTTTATAAATACATACCAGCTACCTCAGTCCTGTGGGTGTGAAGATTAGGTGCAGATTTGGCATGAGCCTGGCCCTTCTGACTGCCTTTCCTCTCACTTCTGGTCCATCTTCCAGGGAGACAGAAAATAATTCCAGCTGGGGAAGCTTGCAATACGTACTAAGCCCCATTTATTTTTCTGTACTGTGTAGAGACCTCTCTGCATTAATGCTAGGCAAAAGCGTGGTCCTCCCAGCAAGTGCATTGTATCTACTCTGCTTTCTTCGATGCATTGCCGTCTACAGTAGGCAAGTTATGTCAGGCTGAAAACGTTCCTGTCAATCACTTGTCTTTTGTGCACATTAAAAAAAAATCTTGTAAGTTAGTATATTACTCCAAACCCTCTATCTTTCTCTTCCAATCCCGGTGGACTAATCCAGTGATTGCTGATAGACTTCTCTACTGGTAATACAATTATTTTCCTTTTATAGAGAAATTAGTCAAAATAAAATTCACATAAGCAAACTATAAAAAAGCTTGTCTGTACCACCATACTACAAATTTGTCAGCAAAGCCATTATTTTTAATATCTTTTTTTCCCCCAATTTTCCATAAACTGTGCCTGACCTTTTCATGGCAACACAGCAAGCTTCTTGAGAAGCTCTCCTGTGCCATAAGCAGCAAAGCACCATGTAAGCCAGCATTTGTTACAGTAATTCTTTTATTGAGATGAAAGTGAATACCTGTGTAAAACCCACACAAAGCTTTGGGCAACCTTAACTTACTCTACATGCTAATCCTTTTCCTACCTAAGCCACAAATGACCAACCTAATTAAATCGAGCTTTCTTTTTTCATGGTGTGTTGACTGACATTTTAAGATATTACTTATTCATTTAAACAGTCTTATTCTAAAACCTTATTTAACTGTCATGCCTATTTGCACAGCGTTATTTTAATATATGATGCTCAGAGTAAAATTGTGATACTATATTTCTATGAAATTAAAGAGCCCACTGTTTTTATTTTTACCAAAGACATCCATCTAAATATTAAATTTGTAATTTTTCAGTTGACACTTAGCTTGGCGTTTTATGAACATTTCATGACCTAATGCTTTCTGGGAGATACATACCAGATTGATTTAATTATAAGAAAACATCAGTCACAGCAAAACTATCACCTCTCCCTAGTTTCTGTAATTAATCAAGCACGAAAGCATGTCTGGAAAGACTGGAGTGTGGGAATCTTACGTAGACCACCTACAAGCCTGCCAGCAACTTTCTTCAAATAGCTCAAAAATTTTAGTCATTAGTTTCACACTGGTTTATATCATTCGTTGCTTTTAAGCTTTTAAAAATATTTGTCTCATATACATACAATGCTGCAATTTGTTTCAGTAGCCATGATTCAGATAATTAGGGTATTCCTCTTTCCAGAAAAAAAAACCCCACAACCACAAAAAACCAACACAACCCCCCCTGGTTATAGCAGCCACATTTCCAGTTCTTGTTTTGGAGCCATAGCAGTGTTAACATTCGCAGTGTTAACTCCGTAGTGAAAAGGAAAATGCCGATCTGCAAATGGAAGGCTTGCTTCTGGAGAGTGGTGTACCCCAAGCTCTACCCGGGAAGCACGCTTTTTCGGCATGACTGACTCTGTGACATACCCCTGGTATAGAAGGCAGTAACATTTGACTCGATACCTATCTGTCGCAATACACAATTCAACCGGAGTGAGAATCTGGACTCAAGTGCAGCAAATAGACTCTAGGTCTCCACACTTGGCCACTGGCACTATGGTGAGGCCACTTCAACTGTGGGGACTCGAGGCTCATCACTGGTTGGTAATTCTTCACATTGTGTCCTTGGTAGTGCTGGTTGAGTTTGCAGTTAATCCTCTGGTATGAGCACCAAAGGTGTTTTGCACAGCTTCTTCTAGTTTTCAAGTCTTCCTTATAGCTCATGTTATTATTTCAGGTCTTGTCGGACATGGGGAGTTATATTCAGATCTGCAGCTGAGCTGAGGCTTAGTTTCTGGCACTGGCAGCACATCTGGATTTTATTCAGCAACTGGCGCGTACGGTCCTGCTGTTGTCCCTGCCCTCTGCGCTCCAGAGGAGCCTCCTGAGTTCACGGCTTTTGTTAAACTGTCTAACATGACATCGCTTGGCATATTAGGGATATTGCTTTCATCTGGCCCTTTTCATCTTAAAACCAGCAAAGAAATGGACATTTGCTGGATTTTGTTTCTCGTGAAAAGCTTGTCATTTAGGTGGCTTGTCAGTTAGTGCAGGCCGTGTGGTGCACCGCAGTCCTGCAAGGGAAGAGCGCTGGAGTCCTCTGAGTGCCTCTCGGTGACTGACAAATAAGGGGTCATAGATAGTTTAAGTGGTCTTCCTAATAGATGACAATGTACTATTTTGTATTTGATACTTTCATATTTCCTAGGAAGAGAAAGATCTTTAAGACAGTCATTTTCTTTGAGTTCTTACTTCCTAACTCCATTTTAATTGTGTTATTTAAGTAGATTGTTTTCTTTCTAATGAATATAAACTTAGCAGAGATTTTCAGTAAAATAAAATAAAAAGGCGGTTTATTTTTGATATCTTTTTTCTTAATATAACATTGTGAAACTCCATTCCACAGTGCACTGCCTCTCACCAGTGCTCATTTCATATTTTTCCTGGAATTAATTACTTGTGTCCTGGCTCGATGACAGGGACAGAAGGGAGTACGGCTCACCGCATTGGAGCAAGGCTGACTGAAAGAGAAAAAGGGACGAGCAGCACCTCTGCGATTGCGGAGCCCCTACCCCTGCTGAGTCAGCTTCCCCCACTGCTAGGTACCACTCCTGGGGGAATACGGCGAGCAGGTTACAGAAAACCAGTT
Organism: Cariama cristata; assembly: GCF_000690535.1. Taxonomy (NCBI): domain Eukaryota; kingdom Metazoa; phylum Chordata; class Aves; order Cariamiformes; family Cariamidae; genus Cariama; species Cariama cristata. Next base: position 9,508 of record NW_009602489.1, on the reverse strand, counting down.
TGTCCTTTGAAGCTAAACTGCAAAATAAACACCCAGTGGAGTGCTATGTGATAAAGTGTGGTCTCATTCACAGGCGGGGGACACACTAAAAATGTGATTGAATTCTTGAGACTGGATGATGTAGGTATTTGTCTCTCCAAAATTACAGGTTTACTGTGAGGATAAAAATGTTTTTAATATATCTTAGCTAACACATGACAAACACTATGTGTTAAAATCCTTGGATACTGTGCATAAGAAAGTTACCATTGTAATGTGTGCTCCTTGGTCAAACTGACAAATGTGAAGCAACCATTTATTGTTGAGTTCCTGTTAATGAATGCGTCAGTACAAAAATAGCTTAATTTCCCTGCATTTGGCCGACAAAACTAGTACTTACAGGAAATTATATGTATTCAGTATGTGTGCTTCTTTCTACATAAACAATGAAAAATGTCTCAATTCTGATATCTGAATTACCACTACTGGGCACTGATGTTAATGCTGTTTTGAGAAGACCAGTGCAGAGAAAAAGAGCTCTTGGAACTCTTTTTTTCCACGGTTTCCGCAGATTCAGGAAATCCTCCTGCATTTGTTATATTAACTCAGCATACTTAATCATAAGCCTCAGTTTTTTTCTAGTGAACCAATGTGTTTTGAGAGTGAGGGAACGTCTTAAGGTACAGATACGTTATTCTGTTGTGTAGCCCAAGCCCAGCTGTGCCAGGATGCCAGAGAGAAATCAGACATGTTCTGATCTTCTCCCTACCTCCAGCGCAGGGAAATGTACTCTTTTGTGCACTCGTTTCTCATGACCCGATCTGATGGTGATGGGCCTGCTGCACATGAACTGCTGAGACTCTTACCGCGGGACTATGTTTTGATAGTCCTGTCTCCAGGTGGTGTTTGTAGTTCATGCCCAATACCATGCTAAAGTAGATACAAAACCTCTCTCTGTCATATCCATTAGGTAGTTTGAGCAGTTTCCAATAAAAAAATCCGTCTCAGAAAGGGATATTTTTCCATCATAGCAAAGGAGAACCTATCACTAATTGGTCTGGCCAAGGAGGCCAATATTTTTAGTATTTTTAGTGTAGTTCTACAGGTGCCATCCTCATAAGGCATTTGTGTCATCGTCTCTTCCTTATTGTTCTCCTGTTGCTTGCAGTGACTTGGTGCAGGGCATCAGCATTAATAAATTAAATAAATTTAGTGCTGAGCTGACCCAGAATCCAGAATTACTGGTGGAACTTTCCTAAGGATGATCATGTGGGGTCTGCAGGTCTGATTCTGCCATTGCTCAGCCAGTGTCTTAATTGCTTTTAGTAATATGAGTATCAGAAGAAAAAAAAAAAAGCCTACATTTCTACCTTAAAAAGTCTGTTTTCTTTGATGATATGTTTGTTAGATTCTACCAAATCCAGCTGCACCCTGGGGAGGCTGCTCCAACAAATGTTCCTGGGGCCTGTTTAACATACTGTGGCACTTACTATAGGAGTAAAAAAGCTCAACATTGGGTGACTGCAAAATTATTTTATAACCGTTTTATTCTTTCTTCTCTACTTCGTTCTTTGGCTCTGAGTCTCACTTCACACTGAACCTGTTAAAGGACAGCCTCACTCTTGACCCTTCCTTACGTAGTGACCTTGCCATTGAGGCTGGGCCTCCGAAGGGCTAAGCTCTGTCTGAAGAGAACAGTTGGGAAGATTCGGAAGACTTGATATAGTTTTATTTAGGCTTTTGGCTAGCTCTTTTATTTCTTTTTCCAATATCCCTTAAGATAAATTTCACTACTTTGGACATCAGTTGTTTCATTTCTGTATATATGGTAAATGAAAACAAATACATACTTGATTTATGAAGAAAATTATTCCATCCATTCCAAAAGACAGGAACAGCAATTCTTTGTTGCAAAATAAACTTTGCAAAGGAAACAGTTTTGTCTCTGTGTTGGAAAAATAACAGGTTTTTCTTTCATTTTAATGGGATAAGAAAGTATATTTTAATTCCTAATTCTATTAGAAGCTCTGAGAGATCTATGCATGATTTATAATATTTATCGCAGTATGAGTTTTCAGTGAGATTGCACATTATAAATGTATATATAAATGTGTATATATGTATATATAAATGTATA
>NW_009602489.1:6653-7313 GCF_000690535.1 Cariama cristata | reverse complement strand
AGGGAAACGAAAAGTTAGCATATCTCCAGGTTACATCTTTTGGCATATTGATTATTGGCAGCTCTGCCGTCATTGTCTTAACAATATGTAAAGATGGCCTTCTCTCCGTGCGGTAACTCCTCCTCTCACAAAGAAAGGCCCTCTCTAAAGTTTCTTAGCCTTTTACGTTGAAAGGAGATACAATGAATGTTTGTTGGCATCTTAAACATTAGAGCCATACCTACCCTGTTGACATCTTAAGCTGTGTAGGTATATGTGTAGGTAAACCCATCTTCGTCTCACCTCCTCGTATATGTATCCATCTTTTGGATCCCTTATTCTACTCAGTAAGACCATAATGTGCTGTGGATGGCTTGCTGGAATGTGTTACAGTACAAACAAAGCTTGGACTGTGATAGTGGTTTTTTTTAATATGGCAGCTGCCACTGAGATTCAGATGTCCCAGTGCATAACTCTCCTAATTTGCTTTCTTTATTAAAATACAGCCAAACTTCTGTCTTCCCAGTATTATTCCTTAGATAGCTATGGGTACAGAGAGATCATGCTCGCACTACATTATTTCGACATTTTTCATAATGATGAATATTAGACAATTCTTAAGGGTTTGTAATTTTTTCCTAATTTTAAAGGTGCTGGAATATCTGATGCACCAGCTGGCTC
>NW_009602489.1:0-6622 GCF_000690535.1 Cariama cristata | reverse complement strand
GCAGGAAAAAATAACTATATTTACTGAAGATGTTGTAGTAGCAGAAGTAGCAAATGCCAATCTACTTAATTGTGTACCTTCATCTCTTTTAAGAAGCTGATGCAATTTCTAGATTTTTATTATTCATTTTAATATTTTGATATTATTTATTGATAAATAAGGTGATTAATTAAAAACACATGAAAGTAACTGTTTACCTCTAAAAGAACTATAAAGAGGTCTCTATTCTAGCTCATTGTGGGAGAAACCTCTCCAAATCTGTACATTTTTGCCTCATGTCTGAGGTTGGGAGTTTTTTTCTGGTTTTGGACTGAATTATTTAATAAAAAAGGTTTAGGGTACTTAAACATGATGTAAGTAAAAACCCAGACTTCTGTAACTAATTTTAAAAGTTCTATTGATTAGACTTTTTTGGATAGGGTTGTGATCTAAAGGTCTTAAAAGTCAAACACATTAAACCTTTCCTCAGAGCTTCATTAGTATAAAACGTCTTTAACATGATGCAACCACAACCATGGTAGTTATATTGATTTGACTTTCTTGGGAGAGGTATGGAGTGTTCTAATGAAGATTTTACCCCTCTTCTCAGGGAGATTTTCCTAATGTGGAAATAGGTCATGTGCTGTTGACCAGTTAGTAATCCACAAATAAATTGATAGTATTAATTTAAGTTCTTCTGCGGTAAGCAGCTGGACAAAACAAGACATCCTTGGCTCCCTGCAGTAATTGCCATATGTTTAAAGCTTGCTTCGTATGTGGGAAAAAAGCCATTTGAGTTCAGTGGTAGATCTTGAATACAGAAGAGTGTTATGTTTGTTTTGTTGTTGGGTTTTTTTTTTTTTGATAGATAGCAAATGCTTCTGTGTTAGGAACTTCATTATATTAGGAGTGTATTGGGTTTTTTTCTGTTTTTGACTATAGAAATATAAATTTAACATTGAACCCTGTAACTTTTCTAGGCTTTATTTGGAGAACCCGGTCTTTGGCAAGAGCTCTGAACATGGGTTTATTGTTATGTAAGACTTAATGGTTTAACTGGTTTTGTTAAAAGCAGAAATAAAATTGTGGGGGGCGTTGTAATAAGTACGAAACATAATTTGGAAGTGACTTGCAGAGAAATACTCTAGCAGTCTAATGATGTAAAAATCTGAATTTAACTGAAATAGTGTGCTTTTGTCAAGACAGTATACATAGACTTTTCAGACAAGGGAAAATACTTTGTCTGGGAAGGAGGAGATTTTAAACTTTTTTTAGGCAAAGCAATTTATTTCCTAGAGCGGGTACAACTACCTCACAACTCTATAAATTCGAACAGTTGCAAATGAGAACAATCTGTCCTGGTATAAGCAATTTTTTTAACTACTTGTACACCTGCTGCCATCATAGGATTGCTGTATTGTTTGAATGATGTTAATATGGCATAGTTAAAATGGCACAAATTTTGGATGTAGACACACAGCATGAATTAATGGAGTTTTTCAAGCAATAAGTGGTTGAATATATTGGACTTGATAAAATATCCAATAGCATTAGATTTTACAAAAGAAATCTCTCCATGGAAAGATTTTCATTAAAATAAAATTTCAGGCTACGTGTCCCAATACAATCAGAGAACAAAGAGTACGGAGAGACTGAGATCTCTTTTTTCACACCAAAAACTATTCAGCCAAAACCACTGAATACCTGAATCTAAGCCTTCTGTTGTTTGTATATGCTGACATTTAAACTTACTGTTTGGGGAGGAAGATAAAGATGCTAACTGCAACTATAAAGAGATTTCCTAGCCCATCTCGAAATTCCTAGCACTGATGGCAAGTTTAAGGATTTGGGACATTATGACGATAGGCTTGCTCAAGCTTTAACCAGTATTCTGTGTTCAAACTGTGCCTTGCTATTTTTACCGATCCTTAAAAGTATAGATTCCTGACTGTGGCTCCTAAGCGGCGATATCTGTACCACTAACCTGTCAGAAGCATTAACTGTTCTTGTTGCTGCGTCTACTCATGGTGATGCTTGGGCAAACGAAGTTTGGGTACCGTTGCCAAGGGCAGTCTGTCCTTCTGGTTAAGATAGGCGCGCACAGCATCATACAAAATGAGCGAAGAGAGTATCAGTGGGATTTTTACTTAGATTTGATCTGCACGTGCTCATCAACTGCTTGTGATCTGATGGTGGAAGCATTTTGCAATTGTTTTGAATTTGTCTGTACATCCCCAAGTTCTAGATTTTATTGCTTTTTTAAATTTTGAATTCAAGCTGTATTCATTAGAATCAGTATGTTCTGCATGTCCGTATTTTCATAAGCAGTGCTTGTGCTGTCAGAAGAGTCAGCCCAGCTTGGCAGAAGTTACCTGTTTCAGAGTAAGGCACTGCATTTGAGCCCATGCCTCAGGTTCCTGTAAAGAGCACCAAGAGATGTTTCTGCTGACTTTCTTCTGTCTAGCTCTGCACGTAGCCTGCCAGCTGAAAACACTGCTGTCTCATCCCTACCCAGGAGGGCTGCTGAGAGTAATGTCCATAATTTCCAAAAAAAACCCCAAAGTAACCAAGGGTAGTGTTATTTGTCTATTCAATATAGATGTCATAGACAGTAGGGGATGTTCTCAGAATATCAAAAAATATTTCCCTGAAGTATGTTGGTCCTCTCTTGGGTTGCAGTTTGGCTATCTGCTCACACACTACCACCTGTGCGGCTAAGAGGATGTACCATTTTGCACTGTCCTCATGTGGACAACCTGTTCATTCTGGGTGTTAATATTCTCTCTGTATATTTTGAGTTGCTGGATTTTAAACATTTAGTTTCAGATGGAAGCAATTAATTCCCTTGAAGTTAGGTTTTTCATTTCAGTCAGGTCTAATTGCTTGCTTTCTTTTGAGCTAACAAACTCGGGCAAATAGGCAAGAATGTGTTTAACCCAAACTTAGCCTGGTGTTTTATATGGTGCTTAAGAGTGGGAGAATAATTTTATTTGAATATTCCATCTCTTCTGGATCTGTAGATATATCTGCTTTAGCTGAGATCCAAAACTTCCAAACGCCTTCTAAATGTGGTTAGGAATAATTTCATACAATTCTGTGAGAACCAATAACCCAACTGAAAGACTGTCTGGTTGCCTGCATGATTCTTGAGCCTCACGGAGCTTTCTGTTGACATCGAGTCACCAGATTAAGCCTCCGCCTGAAGTGCGACAGTACGTTTGGTGAGAAGTAAAACAGATTTAAAATAGTGCAGTCTGGTGCCATCAGAAGGAACAATTTGTGCATCTCCTGCCCTAGAGGATATAAATTAATTTAGTCAATTGTAAGATGACTAGTTGCTTTTATTCTGGGCTAATAGGAAGGGATATTTAAATGCTCCATGGTTTTGTACAATATTAGAAATTCTTAAAAAGAAAAGCAAACAAAAGCTAAAGTACCAACTCATGTAAGGAAATGTGCTTCCACTGTGCAATAGTTATTTTTTATCTTCTAGAATTTCACTTTTTGCCTTTTATTTTAAGCAATGTATTTATTATGGGGTGTCACACAGGGTTTTTTTGGTATAAGACAATAGCAGAAATTCCCATCAATTCTTGATGGTTCTTTTGGAACAGTGTCAAGAGACGTTTTTTCATTTTTCTCTTAATTTGCCTGCAGGTCTTGACCTCATGATAAAAATTCCTTAACCTGCTTTCATAATTATTCCATTGATGTTACAGTACGTTAGACCTGGTTTCAGCCTGTCCCTGTGGCTAACCCCGTTAAGAGGAACGTGGGACGAGGCTGTTCAGGTTCTAGGCTGCGACCAGAAACGGGAGCCAGCGGTCACCTCTTTTCAGCTGTCACCTTCTGCCTCAGCACTGCCTTTTTGCTAATGTAAAAAGCTGTTTCCTGAAATTCAGGCCCACTGGTGCAGGCTGAGATTGCTGACTTTGGCATTTTGGCAAAACAGTAATTTGAAGAGGAAATTAGAATTCACAAGCTTTATTTACTTCAAGTAGAATGAAATAGCTAGATTAAGGTTATTTTAACCTCTAAGCTTCTTTTAACTCTACAAATTGCGTAGTTTTAGTTAAAGTATTTGTACTCTGCTGGAAAACTTTTCCTTCAGTTTGACTCTTAAGTTTCTCTGCTGTTTTTGCTTCTTTTTAGCGTATCTCAATTTGTAAATTCCATTAAAGGGAATTGACATTTTACTTCAAATATAACTGATATACTTGAATCTTAACTTTGTACAGTGAACACAATCTTCCTGTGTACTTCAAGGAGGCCACATAGTTAGCTATGATCCATTTTTCCCTGTATTCTCTGATAAAATTAATTAGGGAGCCTGAGTGTTTGTGTCTATGTTAGGTGAGAAAGGGAGGGAGGAGGTGGGAGAGTCAAAAATAAATAGTTTACTTTTTGCCAGTACAGATACTCATTTTGTGCTGGCTGGCTGTGTTTCTGCATGAACAGTAACACGTCACAAGAAAATGAAGGTAAAATTGGGTATGGGTGCTGTTATATTCTGATAAAATCATGACTATTCTTTCCTAATGCTAAATTTGTTGAATGCCAGCTCGTCCATAACTATAATAAAACCAGCTAATGCATAAATGAATTCTGGCAATTTTAAATAAAATTTTAAAACCTGATATGACAGGGAAGAATGCTAAGAGGTAACCAAGTGTGTAAACACTAAATGAAGGATTATCCTTATTTGCAAAAAATCCATTCCAGCGAGAAATTGAATTGGGGGCTTCTCTCAAAAAAGAAGGGCTACTGTGGCTAGTGAGCCAAATCAGTGCCTGATTTTATTCCCTTTACAGCAATAAGCTTATGTGAGACCCATAAACAATAAACAAATACTGTAACTAAGTACTCTCTGCTCCATCCTCTTTAAAGATTCTCCTCTAAATAGTGAAGTACCGATTATGCCAAACTTTTAAAAGTGGATGTGATCAAGCATATGAGGAGTGATGCACTTCATTTGTTAGAGCATATTGCATGAACAGCCTCACCTCTTGTCTGGCATTTTTACTCTGCCGGAAGGATTTTCTGTACAAGGCGCACGTGAATGGTATATGCATAAAACGACTAACACGTATAAAACAGTAGATCCTCTATTTATTACTCTTTCAGCTGAAGAAAGAAGGTTTTACCTGATCAGTGAAAACAGCTGATCCAAACCCTGGTCTTTGTCAGTATTTAAGTGATGTAAGAGGTTAAAGATAAAGGAAAGATTACAAATCTCCTTGCCACTGATACTGACTTTTAACGGGCCTCAGCAATGTGTAACAAGCAATTTCAGAAACTAGACCTGTAAAGAATTAGACTGCAACAATCTTGGCACTAGTTTACTGTAAATAGGTGCATCCCACTTAGAAAAACAATTTGTATTAGACTTACCTGTCAGTATGTACTTTAATTATACATAAACGTTCTCCAATTATACAGTGTGCATAAATCCAAAAGATGTAGATTAAGACAGTAGATTAACTTTTGGGACAGGCTCTTTTTAATGAGTAGACTCTAAGCGTCCTGTACTGTCAGGAAGGTAAACTGTCTCAGGGTACACAGTGCTCCCCTAAATGCCCTGTCTTAGGCAAAAAGGACAAGTGGTGTAGCAACTGGTATAGGACACGGAAGATAAAAAAAAAAGAATGAGAAGGAGAAAAACATATGGATCTGCTCCTTTTCAAATGCAGACTGTTGAGGCTGGAAGTCTGTCACTTAGTCACTGTGTTCTCCCTTTGACCATATGGTTGCAAAATCTAGTGGAATGATGTAAAAACCCTAGTTCTCCGCCTTAAAACAAGACATAGTAGAATAAAGTGGAAAAAGGAGAGGATTTATTTTATTCATTCTTGCTGTTATGCAATTTTTAATATGTTTTATTTTCAATGGCTTTGATTTTTCATGGAATCTATAACTATTTCTCATTATTTGACCCAATTACTGTCTTTGTCCTTGAAATATATGGGATGAAATCTCTAAGTATGCCCCCTAAATTTAAGATGAATTTACAAGGATTTTTCTACCTAGTTCCAGTACTTTTATAGCTGTACTCCATACACAGCTAAAACTCAGCAGAATGCGACACAGCTATTAACAAGGTATCTCGTATTTGTGCAAAAATTGGAAGCATGCAGGTGGAAAAAAGTTATTTTGTGGTCCGTTACAACCTTATGTCAACCTCAGCTATCCTGCTAAAATTTTGATGAGTTTGTTGGTAATCAGTCTCCGTATGTGTGCTGGTTTTGGCTGGGGTAGAGTTAATGTTCTTCCCAGTAGCTGGTAGGGGGCTGTGGTTTGGATTTGTGCTGGTAACAGCGCTGATAATTCCGGGATGTTTTCGTTATTGCTGAGCTGGGCTTACCCAGCCCCAAGGCCTTTTCTGCCTCTCACCCCACCCCGGCAGCGAGGAGGCTGGAGGGGCACAAGGAGTTGGGAGGGGACACAGCTGGGACAGCTGACCCCAATGACCCCAGGGGTATCCCATACCGTATGATGCCATGGTCAGCATACAGAGCGGGGGGAAGGTTGGCGGGGCACTGATACTCAGGGACTGGCTGGGTATGGATTGGTTGGTGGTGAGCAATTGTTTTCATTGCATCATTTGTCCTTCTTGCGTTTTATTTCTCTCTCTTTGTTATTTTCC
>NW_009602488.1:0-435 GCF_000690535.1 Cariama cristata | reverse complement strand
TAATCCATATGAGTTTGGCCACCTATGACTAAGAAAAAATGGACTGAATCTGGGTAGGTTTTTTTGTTTTGCAATTCTTAATGCTCCCTGTGTACAGCTCTAGCATTCGTTTTCATATGCTGGAAAGAATGTTTTTTAAGAGATAGAGATTGGGGCAGAAAAAAAAGGGAACGTGTTGGGGCAAAGACATTGCAAAAAAAATTGAGAGCAGATGAGCAGTGAGGGCTATCAAGAAGCCAGGGAAAGAAACTGAGACAAAGCATGAAGCGGAGTGTGTAGGTGCTGATGACAAACCTGAGACCAGAACTGAAGACTGCCATGGGGTCTACCTCGACAGCCCTCAGCAAAACTCACTCCTGTCTGTCATTGTTGATCAGTACATTAAGCCTGTTTTATTTAATATATCCACAGAACATTTTTTTAACGCAAGATCAT
>NW_009602487.1:0-265 GCF_000690535.1 Cariama cristata | reverse complement strand
GCACCGCATCCCCAAGACCCCCACGCTGCATCCCCCAGGACCCAGCAGGGCACCCGCCGGTTGCGTTCAACACCTTTTGCGTTTGCAACTCTTCACCGAGCCCGCAAGGAGCGACGAATAAAACTGTCACGGACCGGGCGAAGTCAGCCGCAAGCGAGAGCGCTTTCCTCGCCTCTCCTCCCCAGCTCAAGGAACCGGTTTAATACTCGCAATTTTGCAAAGAGGGCACTAAACACACTTCAGAAATGCTTCCCGTCTCCCCGGT
>NW_009602486.1:711-1941 GCF_000690535.1 Cariama cristata | reverse complement strand
AGGAGGCAGGGGTGGATGGCCGTGCCGGTGAGAAGGACAGAGGAGTCTGGAGGAGGATGGATGAGCCCCAGGGACAGGGGAGCCCCGGGGCAAGGAGGGGGTGAAGGGTGCTGGGGTTACCGGTGAGGGAGTAGATGAGCAGGCAGATGAGCATGGAGAGCACGGAGACGGCGACCCAGTGGGAGAAGCTCTGGTTGCGCATGCTGCTGTAGATGGCCACGCAGGCCTCGTGGCACTGCAAGGCACGGGGAGATGGTGCTGGGGTCCAGTGCAGGGACAATCCCCACCCCCAGCGCCTTCCCTCCCACCCATGGGTGTCCTATCCTGCTCTCCACCCCATCCCCAGGGGCTTGTGTCCTGCCTATGGTGACAGCCATGAGTCTGCAACCCTCTCTGCAAGGGATGATGTCCCCATGGTCTGGGATGCTGCCAGCACCCCCCCGGGGCCATGGTGACCTACCTGGAAGCCAAAGCAGATGGTGGGGATGACGCTGAAGATGGAGGCCCAGGAGGAGGCCCTGTGGCATGGAGGGGAGGAAGCACAGAGCAAAGGGCGTGAGGCCCCTGGAGGCAGAGGGGACCTCGGTGGCAGAACCTCCCACCCAATGATTTTGGGAGAAAGAGGGATTTGCTGGGGTTGGGGGCTGCCACCCACCCACCACCCTGCCAGCGCGGTCCCCAGCTCAGCACCTCCCCCAGGGCCACCCCCTGCACTGCCCCATGCCACTGCTGATGCCACAGAGGCTGGGAAGCGTGGGGCTGACCCCCCCTGTACCTGGAGGGCTGGGGGGGCTCAGGGGAGCCCAGGCTCTCTGCCTGCAGGTGGTATTTCAGGAGGATGACGAGGGTGAGGTAGCACGCGGCCAGCGTGCCTAGGATGCTGCCGGGGCATGGGAGAGCATCAGCACGCAGAACCCCCAGCAGCCGGGAGGGGTGCAGGGAGGGAAGGGGTCCGGTGGCCCTGCAGGGACCCAGGAGGAGGTGGCCTGGGGTACAGGGTGCCCAGAGGTGGGCCACCACAGGGGTAGCCCAGGTGGTACCTGGAGTACTTCTGGAAGCCGATCTCCCTGGGGACGGACAGCGGGAAGATGATGAGGACGCAGAGAGTCGAGAGGGTGAAGCGCTGGTCCACGTACCAGGGGGGTGGCAGGGGGGCCCCGCTCAGTGTCCCGTTGGGGTACAGGGAGTGGCACACTGTGGGGGGACACAAGGGGGTAAGCTGTGTACCAA
>NW_009602486.1:332-664 GCF_000690535.1 Cariama cristata | reverse complement strand
CACGTGCCAGTGGGGTGGCAGGGGGGCCCCGCTCAGTGTCCCGTTGGGGTACAGGGAGTCGCACACTGTGGGGGGACAGCAGGGGGTCAGCTGTGTCCTAAAAGGTGGCCCAAGGCGGTCCGGATCATCACACCGTGGCAGGGCCAGGGAGCCCCCCATCCTCAGGGGTCTCAAGAAAACCCCAACCCACACGGGACCACTTTCCCCTCGTTCCCGGGGGCTGCTGGCCCCCAGAAAATCCCGAAGGCGGTGGGGGGAAAACAACTCACGTTTCTCCAGCTGGTCGCCCACCACCCTGAGAAGGGCCACGGAGATCATGAAGAGGTTGAGGA
>NW_009602486.1:0-222 GCF_000690535.1 Cariama cristata | reverse complement strand
CACCAGGAAGCCCAGTGAGCCCTGCAGGGACAGGACCCGGCAAGAAGCACCACGCCGACCCTCCGTCACCCCCCCTGCACCCAGGGGGACCCCTTAGGGCCATGGCCATGGACCAGGTCGCCGGCCGGTGGCCCTGGGTAACAGGGGTCAGCAAAAGGATGGAGAAAGAGCCCTGCGCGATACTTTGGGGTTAGATTTGGGGGTTGGAGGTGTGCAGGGAAC
>NW_009602485.1:1535-1896 GCF_000690535.1 Cariama cristata | reverse complement strand
CAGAGACTAGTTGTTGTTCCCACACAGCCTTTCTGGATGTACCCTCATACCTGCCCTCAGACCTCCAGCTTCTCCCACAAATCCTGGGGAGGAGGATGCATGCTGTGCCCTTCCCAGGGCAGGTTCCCCAGCCTCACAGGCCCTGAGCCAGAGCTCTTAATAATTACAGCCTGTGGATGGAAGGCAGAGTTCTCCCAGCAGGACAGCAGAGTTCAGTAATTCCAGGCTTCCCTGCAAACCATTCCTGCCCTTGGTCAGAGCAGGGAAGGGAGTCGGGGAGGATCCATGGCAGCAGGAACCCATGTGGGAAAGGGGGTCACAGTCAAGTGGGGAGCCCTGGGATCACTACTGGGGGGGGGGG
>NW_009602485.1:1160-1483 GCF_000690535.1 Cariama cristata | reverse complement strand
TTTATGGCCCTTTTATATAGCCCACACGAGGTTTCTGGATCTCTCCAAAGTTTGAATCCAGTTTGCCTCATGCCTCCTTCAGTCCTGCGTGGCTGAGGAGTCACCATCCAGATCGAGGTCTGTCCCTCACGGCCCTCTGTCCTTCTGTCAGCTGAGCTCTGAGGAGCCCCAGTTGCCTTCCAAGAAGGAGCAGAGCCAGAGCTTCAACTCACAGAGCATCCTCTTGTGCCTGCAGCGCGAGCCACGGAGGTAAGTGGGAGCTTGCACCAGGCTCCTCATCACTTGGAGGCTGGGGATGTCCAGGGCTGGGGAGCCCCAGCCAG
>NW_009602485.1:0-1136 GCF_000690535.1 Cariama cristata | reverse complement strand
CTCCTTACCTGAGCCGCATGCTCCCGGTTTCACCCTGCCTGAGCAGGGAGCACTCAGACCCCCATGCAGACAGGCTGAACATGCAGCTCGGTCTTGCCCGCCTCCATCACACAGGGAGGACAAGTTGGCTGGTGCCCCGGAGAGGAACTGAAAGCAGCAGGACTCCCTGCTGCCAAAGCAGGGCTCCTGGGGGGTTCACTCCCCTCATCAATCCCCCTGGTCTGCTTGGTGCTGGTGGGGGAACCATGCCCCCCTTGGTGCGGTGCTGTCTGACTCCACAGCACCATCCTGCTCCCATCGCTGCCAGAGCTTCGGTGCCAGGAGGAGTGAGTGCGACACGACCCTCCCAGCTTCTTGCTTCCACTTTCCCTTTCCCCTTCTTCCCTCCGTCTTTCCTTTTTCCCCTTTCCCTTTCCATCTTTCCCCTTTCCTCTTCCTCTTTCTCCTTCCTCCTTCCTGCTTCCTCTTCCCCCTTCCCCTTCCTTCTTCACCCTTTCTCTTTCTCCTTTCCCTTTCCCTTTCCCTTTCCCTTTCCCTTTCCCTTTCCCTTTCCATTCCCCTTTCCCTTTCCCTCTCCCCTTCCCCTTCCTCCTCCTCTCCCCCACAGACAAGGGTCTGGGAGCAGGCCCAGGAGGAGCAGCTACCTCACTGCTGCAGGCACAGTGGGAGAAGGAAGAGGTGCCTGGGGAGCGGTGCCAGCCGGTGGCACGGCTGGTGGCACAGCTGGCCAGCTGAGAGAGGTGGCAGCAGCTGGAGGCGCTGCCAGATGCTGCCCGACACCCCAGGCCGGGGCACAGCTGGGCAGGGGGGATGCTGGGGTGCAGAGGAGGGTCCCCCTCGAAGCAGGGGGGATGGTCACCAAGGCCAAGCAGGCAGCTTGGTATGGCAGGTCTGGCCCTCGCCTGGCGCTTTGCCTGCCAGAGGGAGGTTGCCCGGCACTGTGACTTGTGCATGGGGGCTGTGGGGAGTGAGACCACCCTGCACCTGCCGGCATCCCTGCCCACGGGAGAGCCCGAGCTGGGTGCCGTGGGATGCCAAGGTAGATGCTGCCTGGCAGGAGGGAAAGGAGCTGGTGTGGGGAGATGATGGCGTAGGTCAGGGTGGTGGGGTGGTGTCCTGGTTTGGCTGAAACAGAA
>NW_009602484.1:1729-2384 GCF_000690535.1 Cariama cristata | reverse complement strand
CCCCCCAGGTCGCAGCCCCGTCCCTCCCAGCAGCCACATCCCGTGAGCCGCTGCCTTGAGACCCCGGTTTTGCCAAGCAGCAAAATCAGTTTCCCAGCAAAGGCGGCCCCACAGCCATGAGTGGTGGAGACTCTCTGATGTCTTGTAAAGGGTTGGGCACACCCTGCACCCTTCCACCAGTGAGCGGCAATGGACTCGCTCGCCTATAGCCTGCTGTCACCATACCTAGAGAAACTCAATACCCTCAAGATGTCACACCTGGCTGGTAAACCTCTGACAGCCCCTGGCCACATCGCCCCAGGGCAGAGCAGCCCATGGGAGCCCTCCTCCACCAAACCCTACCAGCTGCAGCTCACTGCACCCCATATCCCCACTGGGACTTCAGCACTGGTTGACAAGCACTGAGCGAGGCTGCAGGGATGCAGACATCCACCAGGTACTCAGCAATGAGACACCCCAGAGCCTTCTCCACACTACAACCACTGCTTACATCTCCCTCCCTCCTGAATCCTTCCTCTCTCTCCTCCTCCTCCCTCAGCAAAATAACCCCAGCAGCCACAGAGGTGCCCAGGGGCATCGCCAGGTCCTGCTCCTGCTGGAACAACCCCGTGGGTTGTAGCTCCAGCCCGTGGGATGCCAGCAGGGCTGGGGGGCG
>NW_009602484.1:837-1675 GCF_000690535.1 Cariama cristata | reverse complement strand
GGTGGGGGGCGCCGGGGGCCCCCCCGGCCCGAGCGGCCGGACCCGGGTGAGCACTGGCCCACAGCCCACAGCATGGCCCGCCCAGCTGCCGGTGGGCAATGCAGGCCCATCTCTGACGCATATCCCTTCCTTTGGGTGGTGGTTTTTGTTTTTCCCTTCCCCAGGAGCTCTGATAAACATTCCCGAGCCAGCCCAATATCCGGGCCGGTGCTGACCCTTGCAATGCCGGGAACAGACGCAGCACCAGCCACCCTGGCCCTTGTACAGACCCCGGCACACCGGAGCTGCCTCCCATGGCCAAGCACCGAGACGCCAGCAAGCCAGACCAGCTGGTGCGGTTGGAGAGGGAGATGTGCTGTCAGAAGGGACCCCCGCGGCACCCTGGACCCCCCCACAGCAAGCCAGCATCAGGCAGGCACAGCACTCCTAGCTCTCCTACCCAGAAGGGATGTGGACCCCAGAAGAGGGGAGCAAGGCACCCTATTCCCTCCATCCCCTAGGAAGGGTGTCCCCTGCCCAAACCACCCTGTGGGCTGGAAACACAGTTGCCAAGGAGGATGGTGACTCAGTGGTCAGATTGGTGTCCCACGAGACAACACTGGGGTGGCACTGACGCCAGCTCAGCCCACGTCACCCCACAGGGAACCTCATGGGGTCCGACATCACCCCATGGGGGACCTCTTCCTCCCTAGCAAGGTCGCCTGAGCTTTGTGCCACCCATGTTCCAGCAGAATTGTGCATCACCTTCCCATGCACCCCACAGCTCTCTGCTCAGCCCCAGATCCTGCACCAGGCAAGAGGGGGACCCAGGGACAGCCACGGACCACGGCAACCCCCC
>NW_009602484.1:441-827 GCF_000690535.1 Cariama cristata | reverse complement strand
AGGCCCCCCCCCCCGCCCACCAGCCCCTCCAGCCCTGCCATAGCCACCAAGTTCTGCCAAATCCCCTCTTAACCACAGTGTGGGGCAGAGCGGGACCCCCGCTGCAGCACCTTACAGCAGAAGGCACTTTAAGGGGACAGGTTGGAGCCACCAAGTTGGGGATGTCAGAAATGGTTTTCCCCTCTCCAACACCCTTGTTCCCCCCTTCCTGGCGGGATCAGCTGCAGCATCCTTCCCCCTTGCCAGTCATAAGGGACTAGAGGGTCCGGGCTCAAAGAGTGCCCCTCTGGCCACCCCCCTTGCCCCACACAGGGGTCAGATCCCCCCTGCCCACACCACGTGCTGCCTGCTCCTGCCCTGACATTTCTTGCAGCTCTCGCAAGTCT
>NW_009602484.1:0-344 GCF_000690535.1 Cariama cristata | reverse complement strand
GCACAGAGCAGCCGCGCAGAGCCCCAGCCCCCCAGCATGGGGGTCCTGGGCAGAGGGCATCACCCTGGCACAATGCTGTCCCTCTCTGCCCCCACCAGTGCTCAGGGGCTCTGCCACTTTTGGGGTTTCTCCCCTCGGGTGGGGCAACCACGGCTGTGCCGAAGGGCCGGGGAGCGACTTGGTCAGCAGCTGGGGGTGAGTCAGGCTGGGCTGACGCCGGGGCACAGAGGTCTCACTGCTCCCAGGCTTCCCTCCGAGCATCCCTGGCCCTCCCCGCAGCTGAGCCAGGGGCTGTCACCATGCCTTTCACCTTCATGCCGGGATGCCCTCGCACTGCCCGAGAG
>NW_009602483.1:345-579 GCF_000690535.1 Cariama cristata | reverse complement strand
CATGGGCAGAAGGAGGTGCACGGCATGGCCGCCTCCAGCCAGAATAACTACTGGAAGGTCATGGAAGGCATCTTTGTGCAGCCCAGCGAGGTCTTCAAAGCGGAGCAGTACCATGCTGAGTTGTGATGGACAGACAGACTGTGCTGAGCCTCGGGGTGCTGCGCTGTCGTGTTTGGGACTGCTCAGCCCAGGGTACAGCCCCTGTCCCCACCTGGGTCTGCCACAAGCCAGGAC
>NW_009602483.1:0-306 GCF_000690535.1 Cariama cristata | reverse complement strand
TCAAGGTGGAGCAGATCCCAGTGTCCCAGATCTGACACGGAGCAGATCCTAATATCCAGACCTGACCCAAAGCAGAGCCTGACATCGAATATCCAACATGAAGCAGGTCCCCACATCTTAAATCCAGCCCAAAGCAGATCCTAACGCCCAGACCCAACCCAAAGCAGAACCCAACATCCGAGATCCAGCACAAAGCAGGTTCCCCACATCCCAAATCCAGCACAAACCCGAGCCCGATGTCCAGACCTGACCCACATCAGATTCCCAAACTCCCTAACCCTTCCCTTGTAGCTCCCTCCTCCAGCC
>NW_009602482.1:40957-43616 GCF_000690535.1 Cariama cristata | reverse complement strand
GAAAGAAAAAACTGAAGCAGAAACATGTTTTCTTTATTGTTATCGTTTTATTACGTGCAATTTCGGCACAGGCAGGTTGGGCCTTGCCCTTTCCCTGATCGGCCAGTCCTGCTGCGGGAGCAGCCCCTTCCCTTCCCCCTGCCCTTCCCTCCGGCGGGGCCCTGAGCGTGCGGTGGGTTTTGCGTCACCTATTGGAAATAGGTCTTTCTTGGCCTGTAAGCTGTGTTGGAGCAGCCCATGGACTCCCGGGACAAAAAGGACTATTTTTAGGTAGAGAATAGCAAATGTAATCAGTTGATTGGGTGATGCGCATAAATATCGTCAGTGAATAGATAGGCACCTGCAGTTGCTTATGCAAGGACTTGCTCAGGGCATGTCCTGGTTGATATTAACTCCTTTCCCACAGCGGCCCCCATTCTGCACTGGTGCCCAGCGATCGGTGCAGCTGCCGTGGCACAGGCAGGAAATCATCAGTTTGTAGGGAACAGAGCAGTTACAGGGTTTGCCCTCCATCAGAGGAGAGCTTGCGTTGCCCGGTCATTCAACTCATCTGCTCCCACTTCAGAGGTAGTAAAAGATGGCATCTCCGTTAACACCCATGCAGGACTAATGACCAGAGTCATTAATCATAGAATCAGTCATTTCCCTCCTCCCTCTTCCCTCCTCCTCCTCCTCCCTCCAGCCTTTATTTCTGACCCCTTTGCCCGTCAGACAGGCTTTCATGCTGCTTGCAGGCTGGCAGCGGTAGCCGGAGGCGGGGGTTTAGCTGCTGGACCGTGACTCTGCTCTGCCCTGCTGTTCCTTGGGGTTGTGCTGGTGCAAGGACCGTCAGTAACATGGGTCCCGTTCCAGCTCCGCTTTCACTTAGCCATCATGAGACTGCTTTACAGATGGCGGAGAGACTGGTTTTACTGTGACCCCGTGGGGCTGCACAGCAGATCAGGAAATGTCAGGGCTTGGGGCTTCCTCTGTGGGAGCAGGGAGAAGCCCAGGCCTAGGCAGGAGGTCCAGGGGAACCGTGTCCTTCACACCCCAGCAGTGCTGCAGCCCCAGTGCCACCAGCACCCAGGCAATATCCCGCAGTCAGCCCTGCTCACGGGCTGATGTGCAGGTGGAGGTCTGGAGGCTGCGAGGGGTTGGCTGCATGGGGAAGAGGTAAGCCCTTGGTTTGGTTACATTTCCCGTAAACCCTAGTGGGTTACATTTCCCGTTATATTTCCCGTAAACCCTGCGTGTGGCCTCTCCGGGTGGGAGTGCGGCACAGCCAGCACCGCGCTGGCAGCTGTGGGGCCATGCCCAGACCTTTCAGCGAAACCTGCAGGACATTTCTAGTGCTGCTTGCTCACCCACTCCAGCAGCTACCAACCAGCACTGAAGAAAGCACTAGCATAATGTAACAATTCTTGCCATCTTCTGGTTTTGGGAGTTTTTCTACTTTATTTAGAGTAGAATAGAATAGTTCAGTTGGAAGGGACCTACATCCGAGCAGCAATCAGGAGCAGCAGGGATCAGCAAGGTGGGCAGCGGATGAACTCAAAGGCAGAGAGAGCAGATGCAAAACCTGACCAAGGCTGCAAAAGCAAATGAGTGAGATTTATGGTCTCCTGTTTCATGCAGTGCTTCAGACCCTGAGCAGCAAACCTCAGTGGGACACTGCAAGCACCAGCGGTTCCCTGGACCTGTCACTGTGTCCAGGGAGGGGACACAGGCTTAACTCCCAGTTCCCGGTATCACTAGGGAAATGCTCTTTCAGCCCCTGGTGTATTTTCCAGTGAATAAAAGTGGATGTACGCATTGAACCAGGGTGCTTTGGCAGATTTTGTGAGGCCACCCACACCTGAAAGTGAAGAATGTGAGAAAAAAATAATGGTAGGAATAAAGAAATAAGCTTTTAATGGATCCTGGGGAGAAAACAAAGGGCTCTCTGCATTTTGTTAGAGGTGATACTGATGAGCCGATGATGTTACCCAGCATGTCAGAGTATGGGGACCCTGTGCCATGAGAAGGAAGGATGAGGAGGCTGTTCAGCTTGGGGACCCTGGTCACCCTGACCCCCTGGCAGGGTGGCATGTCCCAAGGGGCTGCCTCACACTGGTAGCCAGCCAGCCATCCAGCACGGCTTGGTAGATCCCCGCTGTCCCATGGGAAATGGGTGTGCGGGTGCGTTGGGGCAGGGAGGGAGCCAGCTACCGATATGGGTCTTACACAGCAGCCCGTAGGGGGTGGCAGCAGCGATTTGGGGGCTCATGGAGCTGTACTTGTGGGGTCGTAGTGGCTCGGAGGCATGGAGACAAGCACTGAGATGCTGTCAGGGGTTGGATGAGCGGGGCAGGGGTTCGGTTGCAGGCAGCGGGGTGGCAGTGGGGACCATGCAGGGCTCTACAGAGCTAGTGCCTTTGATAAAGCGAGCTCACCGGTGATGCCTGCACCATCCCCTTTTCTAAAGGTTTATCAGTGATCTCTAAAAGCTCTGCTGGCTTGCTTTCTTAATACCACAGGCTTGGCAGTCTGAGAGGTGAGGTTCCCGTAGAGCCTGCTTGTCCAGCCTGTGGGCAGAGGAGATGGTCTGCCTCCGGATTCTCCCTGCTGGTACCTTCAGGATCAGCCCCAGGGCAGAGGGGCTTCTGCGAGGAGGCCGTGGTCTGGGCCACAAGCACCG
>NW_009602482.1:40578-40801 GCF_000690535.1 Cariama cristata | reverse complement strand
CAGTGTGGGGCTCTCCGTACATAATGGGGGGAGCAAAGGGGTCACAAGCCATCACGTTTCAGGAGATTATCGCACATTGGCACTCAGGGATGTTACACGTTTGGGTTGCCAGCCTCATCTTTCCGAGGCATGGGGCTCCCCGAAGCGTGAGGCCCCAGAGGTCCCGGCGGAGGGGCTGTGGGGTGACAGTGACAGAGGGGGCAGGGGTGGGATCTTCAACACG
>NW_009602482.1:29092-40473 GCF_000690535.1 Cariama cristata | reverse complement strand
CGGGGCGGGGGGGTGCTCGGTGGAGGTGTCCCATGGGCATGTGCCTGTGGTTGCCTGCAAGCCCCAGCGTGCACGCTTCTGGGGTCTGCA
Source organism: Cariama cristata (assembly GCF_000690535.1). Lineage (NCBI taxonomy): Eukaryota > Metazoa > Chordata > Aves > Cariamiformes > Cariamidae > Cariama > Cariama cristata. Next base: position 40,383 of record NW_009602482.1, on the reverse strand, counting down.
CTGGCGTGCTGCATCCCTCCCGGACAGGCTGTAGTCATGCCTTCACCCAGGCGTCCCACGCAGGATGCCATGCCACGGGATGGCTGCATTCCCCAAAAGATGGGTAGCAGTTCCTAGGTGAGCCCTCCCTTGCCCCAGCCCACGTGTGAGCCCCACGGACACGAGCGTTGGTGGCTGCTTGGCGATTTGGCACAGCCGGCCTGAGCCGCTGCCGGTACAGCATTTCCTGGGCGGCAGCAGGGGCTGGCATCATGCTTCTTGCACACACGATGCGTGTGACAGAGGAGCACTGCGGGCTGCCTCTGACATTGCGCCCACACCTTCCCCACAGCCCCAAGCAGTGTTTCTCCATCACTTAACAGTGGGCAGCATTAAATCTGTCCATGCTCTTCATAGACCTGGTGGTTACCACACTGACAATATCTCACTGCAAGAGAAATTCCCAGGCAAACACATCTATTGATTTTCTTTCTAGCTCCCTTTCAATGGATTTGCCAACAAAAGGGGTATTATTCCACCGGGTAATAAACGGGCACCCTGTGCCAGCAGATGTGTGTTGGCCGTAAATCCCCACTGCCCCACCCATGGTGGCACTAGGTCTGTCCAGCCGGAGAGTGATGTAAAGGGGAGGTGGACCAGAATTACCTCTTCCTTGCATGAAGTACAAAACCCAGGTCCTAAATCAGGCCCAGCTGAGCGGCCTGTCAGCATCAGTGGGGTTAACGTGCTGAGCCTGGAGGAATCCCTACCTGGGTCTGTTCCTGATATTCCCTCTATGGCTTCAGCTGGAGAGCCTTCTCCTTTCCTTGTTCCAAGCATTTGTGCTGTTGAAGAGCTACCACATCCTACCCCTGATGTGGCTGCATTCTTGTGGTAAGTGGAGTGATTCCCAGTTTTTGGAATGACTTGGGATCTTTTGGAAGAGGCGCTGTGTAAAATGCTGGACCACTAGCAAACCCATCGTCTCCTGGGAACTCTCAAGACAAAACAGCGCTCCAATACAAAAGAATTAGGTATTATGCTTTTGTTATTGTTATAGTAGCGGTGTTACCGTGCTTCCCTCTCGTCCAAGCACTAGGAGGTTCTGCTGGTAATGCTGGAAGCGTTTCTCCACATCTGCAACCGCTGCATCCAAAGCAGGGACCCCTGCACGCTGTGCTGGCAGTCACCTCGTGCTGTGGGGTTATTAAATCCTGGTGGAGCAGAGAGACAGAGCCAGGCACCCCAACAGGCGCGCGGTACCTCTGCATGCTCTGCGCTGCTCATCCTTCCTTTCTTACGCAAGGCTTGACACTTGGCGGAAGGCTGTGATTTTATTTGTTTTGTTGTGTTGTTGGGGGTTTTTAAAAACACATATTTCAGACAAACAAACAAACTAGTAACTCCCACAAGTTGCTGTGATGCGTCTGACCACATCCGCGGTGCTGTGCTTCCAAACAGATGTTGCCAGGATGCAACTGAGTCGCCAGCAGCGTTAGCGAAAGCATGTTCAGATGCAAGGGTTGATAAGGAATCCTTCGGTCCCCGCTGCTGCTACGCTTCAGCCCCTGCAGCCAAGCTTCATCCTCCTGCCAGAATGGGACCTTTGGAGCACCCTAGCAGCGCTCATCTTCAAAGCCCATCCCTAGAAGTGAAGCAGAGGCTTTGCAAGAGCAATCTGAGTGTCCTGGGAGGTTAGCCAGTTCTGCATGGGGCTCGTGCAGTGTGGACCTGAACGCTAAAGCTGGGTTGACTTACTCTGGACTGGACCCAGCTTGCAGGGAAGACAACAGAAGCATTTCTGCTGGCTTCACTGGCAGCTGGAGATGGCATTGCAATGGATCTGGTTCTGATTCTCTCCAGTCCAACGGCAGAAACTTCCTTTGACTTCATCAGGAGTAGGGTTGGGCTGCCTGTATTTTCATTCAAGAAGGAGCCAGTCAGCTGGGCCTCAGCACTGACGAACGCTGTATACCGACTGGGTAATAAAAGCCAGACCGAGCCTCTAGGAATATGCAGGGTTTCTCCAGTTCACTGTCGGGTTTGCCGTGGGGAGAGCGGCCTCCAGGCCCCCTCCTTGGGTACAGGCAGCTGAGCAGATAACCGAAACTCATCTCAGAGGTAGGAGAGAGGGAGATAGAGGGACCTCGGTCCCTTCTCCTTGGGCTACAGTTGCAATGGCAGGTCTAGGAATAAAGGAGCGTGTTTTGGGGGAAAATACCTCTCAGAGCTGAGTAACTCCTCTGTGAGATCCCGTGAGTGGTGGGTGATGTGGGTGGGAAGAGAAGGAAGCAGTCTCTGTCAAGGAAATCACCAGCTTTCTAGGGATGAGACACCTGGAGCTGATGCTTTCTACCCCCCCTGAGCAAGCAGGTGAGGAGCAGCAGTTCTTCCTCACTGCCTCTCCCCAGCTCTGGAGGAGCTGGCTCAGCAGCAGTGTAGCTGGCACTCTCAGATAGGTTTTAATAGCAGAAACAGGGTGATTATTTTGTTAGGACTGTACTTAAGCCCCCAAAAGCTCATTCTACAAAAGCTACCAGAAATTGCTATCCAGTGCTGATGACTTCCAAGTGCTCGTCTGGATGAGAGCTGGCAATTTGGCAGTGAAGCCCGTCTCCCTCTGCTGAGCCATGTCCTATTTCATTTTCCTCCTTTGGAGATGTACCCAGAGCCTTTTCAGTACAAGGGAACACCGTGGATCCCTTGCCAGCACGCTGAACCACTAAGCTCGGCTACAGTAACCCCTTACAACCCCAGGAAGCCAGTCTGCAAAGCAATCCTTTTCCCCAAAGTGACTGGGGCTTCAACTGTTATAAAGAGGATTAAATGCAGACAACCATTTCTACCTTACCTATGAAGTCTGCTCTGCTGACAAGTCTACCATGAGTCACCAGGCTCCATGGATAATCTTCTGTTGCTGAGTGCCTGGCTGCTATGGAAGGGCAGCTGTGCTACTCTCCCCGTTTTCTACCTTACTTTATTTGCAGACCTCTACGCTTTCCCCTGTGCAGCTCCATTTGGTGACTGCTGCTCCTGAAATGGCTTTGCTCCATGTGGATTTCCTTTAGGAGAAAGGAAGAACCCTCACTTTCATGTCAGTCCCTTTGGAGAGCTCTTGGAACCACCACCTCCACCACCCCAGCTACAGTGCCCTTTCGTGGGAGTGACGGGCGAAGGAGGCAGGCGGGTGGTGCAGGACATGTTGGACAACCTTGTGTTCATTTTCTTCTCTTGCTAAAGGAGCTGTGCTGTCAGGGTGGCAGCTGAAAGACAGTGTGTAGCCCACGTGTAGCCCACCATCTGCAGGGAAACGGTGTCCTCTCCTTCCCCAAGGTGATATGTCTGGTGGAGCATCACTACACAGAGCTTCATTTGTGTTCCCGAACAGGGCACCTAATGCAAACACTTGAATGTAAGGTCGTACAGCTGCATCAGTCGGGGGTGTCCCTCAGCACGGGGCAATGCAGGGAGCCTGGAGTTAGCACTCTCCTCCAGAGAGAAAGTCTTGCTCAGAAGTTTATTTTGCTCCTTACTTGCCTTGGCTTGCTCCTTGCAAACCCAGACCATAACTGAGGAGGACCGAGGGAGGTTACTCTTCCTTCTTATTCATCCCATTCCTTACTGCTTGTTTGTCCTCGAAGAGCACCTGAGCACTGTGAGCACATCCATCGTGTGCCTTGTGCGTCAGTGCAGAGAGGACCGGTGACACGGGCGACCAGTATAGAGCAGAGAGCTTGAAACGGAGCCTCCAACGAGGCATTCCCAGAGCAGTGCTCTAGCAGCTGGTCCACACTGCCCATCCAGCCTGGGCTGTCTCCAGGTCTTCTTCCAGGTGTTGGTGGAAGCCTATATCTGTGATTTGAGCAATGATTTTCAGAAAGCCTTTTAGAAAGTCTTGAAACTGTGTACCACATCTCCAGACGAGCCTTAGCTAAGCTTAGGCTAAGCCATAGCCTGTGTTAAGGACACATCCAGATATTTGATGCTGGTGGTCTATAATTCTTAGCTATAAAGCCAGTAATTCAGGAAGGAAGGTTTGATCCCCTATTGCCAGTCATGAGATAACTGATTCCACTTTCTCTTCAGCTCTGTGCTCATGTTCTCCCTTAAAGCATGGCTCCAAAACTCACTTCCCCATGGAGGATCTCTGAAATCGCTGCTTCAGCTCTGGTGAAGAAACTTTGCAGCCCAGGAATGTCATTGTCATCTCCTTCTTTCTCTTCTACATGTATAGTACCAATATTTTAAAAAAATGTTATTCTTATCCAGAAGCAAGAAGAGGCTCATGGTATTGCCTTGTAGCTTCCCTCTTTCTGAGCCACCTGGTTTATCATGGCTTCATGGCTTTCCCTTACGAGGCTTGAAGTTACCTGGACCTGCTCTTCTAGAAAATAATCTCTCCAAGAACCAGGTCCAACTCTCATTTTCCATGTCTGTGTACACCAGTGTCTCCCTAGATGTTGAAACATCTCCTCACAGCCTTGTTTTAATTTTTCTTAGCAGCTGCCTCCCTTTTTTGCCGCTGAAAGATGAGTTGGTTGGAATTTTCTCGTTCTTCCCGTGACAGCTTTGATCCTGGGCACAGAAGTGTTCCCCGACAGCCAGGCAGCAGAGAAGGGCTGTCCCTAGCCTGGAGGGCTTCGGGAGTCATGAATGAGTACTATGTTTACTTCTATTTCTAATCGACTGGTGCCTTGCCAGATCAGCTGCATGTCACTGCAAGCCGAGGGCTTTGAGACAATCCTCGTTCCTCTACATCTCCTTCTTGGGACTGGGAGTTGTTGCTGGAGGCAACAGCCACCCAGCTCATGGTGTTGGGAGTCTCGTTTGGGCACAGGATGGAGAAAAGTTTTTCTTCTGTAGGTCTATCAGCAGGTTATGAAAGTTGGGCCTTCCTTCTTGGATCGACCCGAGAGGAGTGTCTATAGATAAAGAGTTTAAATAGAAGTGTGCAGGACAAGGGTGGGAGCCCTGTCTCCTTTGCTCAGGGTGACACCAGGTACGATACTTTCCTTGTCCTTAGCAAGCATTTGGACCAAGGCAGGACAAAGTAAGGCTCTCTGGCTTCTTCGCCTTGTGGTTAAGACCACCAGGAAGTTTCACAATGGCTTTCAAAGGCCTGAATATTTCCTGAAAGTGGAGCGTTGACAGTTTGGTTTTGGTAACACCTCCATCTATTCCCTGTGCGGTGAGTTTGTTCCCGTACCCGCTTACCCCCTCTGCCAAGGGCCTTCATCCCACAATGTAGACTCTTTGCAGCCTCCTTTGGGTCCATCTCGGTGCCCTGGATGATGCGTCACCCAAAAGAGAGAGCCAAGGACTGCAGGGACTAGAGAGGGCTGGTGTTGGGGAGGAGGTGAGGGCACTCAGCTCTTTGACCTGGTCCCTTTGGAGAGGTTTCTCTTTGGCAGGGAAGCTATACTTGGATGGTTTTGTTTCATTTTGAAGTGCGGAAGGTGAATATGCAAGTTACAAAAAAGAAGAAGGAGAACACGGTCAGTTCTGTCACTCTAGAAGTGCTTGTCTGGAAATACTCAGCCTTTCTACCCACTCCCAAGCAGTGATCTGCAAGTCCTATTTTTCTCCTTCTGTCCTTGACCTTTCTGATTTCTTGCTCCCACCTGGCCTGCACCTTCAGCAGCTGCCTTTATCCTGGCTGCCACAAAGTTTGCATTTGGGAAGATGACTGTGCTGAGATTTATTTAATGTTCTTTGATTTCTTCCCTCTCCCTAAACCAGAAACAACTGAGCTTGGGAACAAGAAGGAGTTGAAATCCATGCCCTTCATCACCTATCTCTCAGGCCTGCTGACAGCACAGATGTTGTCTGATGACCACCTCATCTCAGGTGTGGAGATTCACTGCGAGGAGAAAGGGCGCTGCCCATCCACTTGCCATTTGTGCCGGCGGCCCGGCAAGGAGCAGCTCAGCCCTACGCCGGTTCTGCTGGAGATCAACCGGGTGGTGCCTCTGTACGCTCTGATCCAGGACAACGATACCAGGGAGGTGAGTGAGTCAGTGACGGACCAGCTCCACCGCTATGATCCTGCCTTAGTCACCTCTTAAGTCTGCTCTCCCCAGTCTCTGCATAAATGTTGGGTTTCCTGGAGCGGGGAAGTGTTTTCGTGTGTGTGTTTGGTGGGGAAGGCTTCAGGATGGTGTCAGCGATGGGGCTGGCAGATCCTGCTGCCCACCATCTACAGCCCTTGCAGACCTGTGTCCCCTTGGTGAAGGCAATGCTGTAAGCAGCTGGGGCCACGGTCATTCCTGGTGTCTGCCCACAGCAGACACCGGTGTGCAGGATGCGTCCTGCGGAAGGGTCTTAGGAGCCAGGCATCAGATCAGTCTTTCACTCCTCGCTCTGAGATCTCAGCCGTAGCTGTACAAGGGGTGGCCGAAGCCCTGCAGGGCTCCAGCTTGGCTTTGGAAAACACGGGTGCAGAGGGAGGGAATAACCAATCCCTTGGGGCAGTCCCACAGCCACAGGAGGTCACTGTTACTCCAGAAGGGACCAGCCAAGCTGGAGGTCACCCTTTCCTGGGGCTGGGCTCCTCTACCTCCTGCAAGAACTTCAGTGTTAATCCTATGGAGATTGATTTCCCACTTTCTCGGTTCGCTGCCATCCCACACCCCCCCTCTGCAGCCCTCTAACCCCAGTCTCCAGTCCAAAAATGACAGACCTGCTTAAAGTCACTTATTAGCACTGAGCCTGGACTTGATTAAGATGCCTGGAGTGAGCCAGCACGCAGCAGCTGTGGGTGGGACGCAGAGGGCTGCAGGTCGGGAAGCAATCCTAGCACATGGAGGTGTGACCACCAGGAGTGATGCTTCATCCCCTTCCCAGATCCACTGGCAAAAGAGGCCCCGTGCTTCTCCTGGCACCCAAGTCCCTTATGGGGACTGTCCCTCCTTGCCTAACTCTTGATCTTGTTCCTGCTTTCCCATCTGTCAACCCTCCTGGTTCTTCCGTGTAGCTGTACCTGACTTCCATACCTCGGTTCCTCTCTCTTTCCAGCTGTTTTTCCCCAAACTTCCTTTCTCCCACAATTTTCTCATCCTGCATCCTTTCCCCAACTATGCCTGCTCTTCCCACTGGGCAATTCTTGTGTGGGCATCGACCTGCCATTATCAGCAATGCTGGGATGGGTGATTAATGGGTACAGGGAGAGCAGTGGGAAAGCTGGTTTCCTTCAGGCAAGAAAGATGCGCTTCCCAGCAGCGATCTGCAAGAAGACAGTTCCTTTTGGGGTATAAGAGGTCAGTTAGCCAGTGGGGAAGGGGTAACAGTGAAAGCAAGCAGAGCCCAGCAGGATCTGAGGGATCTCCATGGACCCTGCTCACCACCAGCTCCCCTTCCTCGCCCTGCACCCAGGTGGCAGTGCCACCCTGCCTCCCTGGCCCTGGCTGCAAGGTCCCCTCCTCCTCCTCCTCATCCCTGCCGATGCTGCCTGCCCTGCCAGGCTTGCTTGGGACATCTCCTTGTCCTGGGGAGCTGGAGCCTGTGTTTCACCAGCAGCAGCCGCCTTCCCTCCCTCCCCTGGCTCACACGGAGGGCTGGCCCCATCAGCTGCAGCTGGAGGACAGCCCGCATTGTGCTTTCTGCTGAGGCGCTGGGAAAACCAGCAAACAAACACGCAAACAAGCAAAACCCTTATGAAGCAACCAAACAAGAGAAGCCCCAGCCATCTTGCAGAGAGCAGCATTCGATGCCTCTCTCCTCCTCCTTCCACCTGCTCACCCAGAGGTGGAGGGTCACCCCCGGGGAGCCTGTCTGTGCAAGGGTGCTGTGTGTGAGTCTGCTCCCCCTTCACCCCAGGGTGCTCTCCATCAGTGGTGCTGGTGTTAGAGGTGGCAGGGAGAGGGATTCAGGTGGCTGTGGGATGGAGGATGCTGCTGGAGCAGGCGCTAAGGGGACAGCGGGAGCTGGCAGCAAGCAGTGCATGCCAGGACAGGTCACCTTGTGCCATCCACAGCGGAGGGTCCTGGGGTGGGGTGCGCACTGTCCTCTCTGATTGCCCCCCCAGCTGGACTGAGTCTTGTTGTTTTGGCTATGGGCTTCTCTTGATGGCAGGCCCTCTCATCCCCCCATCCCTGCAGCCCATCCAAGGCCATCCCCATCCTTGCCACAGCAGGACACAGGGAGTGTTTTTTGCTTTCCCTGTCCTTCTTCTCTTTCCTTTCTTCTTGGCCATTCCCATTCCCTCAGTACAAATCCCTGGTGTCGCATCAGCTCCAGCACTTGCCTTTCCCCTTCTTGCTCACTTCTTAAACCTTCATCTGATCTGCTGTCCTGCTCCCTCCATCCCTTCCTCCCCAGCTTGCTTCTCACCCTCCTCTCCATCACCCTCTCTCCTGCAGGATATTTATTTCTCTCCCTCTGTTTCCCCCTCCTGCCTTTCAGCCCGGTGGGCAGGGATGGGTCCCAGTGCCTGGGGGCTGTAACCCACTGCTGTCGGAGGGGCTCGCTGCCACCACGACACAAACCGCAGCCCTCAGCACTGGAGGTTTTGCTGGGCAGCCTGGGCTGGGCAAAGCTGCACCCACATCTCTGGAGGAGAAGGAGCTGGTGGTAGCCATGCCCATGCCCTAGAGAGGATGGTTTGGTGCGGGGTTAGCTCTGCCTGTGTGAGAATGTGTCCCCGTGCCTCTCATGACATCGTGCGCTCAGGGACAAGGGACATTGGTGGGGCAGGGGCATGGCCTCCCCCTCACCTTGCTCCGTGAGTGAGGAGAGAGGGTGATGATGAAAGGGGTCTAGGGGTGGTGGGAAGGGTGGTACCCCACAGGGACATCACCCTGTCGCTGAGACACAGCGATGTGCCCTGATCCACCGCGAGCGTGCCGGAAAGCTGCCAGCTTAAACCGCTACTTCGCTCTGTGCACCGGTGTAGGCTCCCAAAGGGCAGGTGCCGTCAGGAGCATCTCGTGTATGGATGCTGAAATTTCCTTTTTCAGCATCAAGTAGGAGGCCTGGGGAGAGGTCTCGGGCATTAGCAGAGTGGCGTTTGCCTGTGGCGTAAACAAGATTTGCAGATGGCTGGGCAATGTGCAAAATCCTGCACCACCACGCACACCATCCACAGCTGAGCGCTCCCCTACCTGCTCTTCCCCGTTTGTGTGGATAAGGCTCCATCGATACAGCAAGTACTGACCTTAGGGGAACGGCAAGCAGATCCCAATTCCCCTCCAGTATTAAAAAAATAATAATTGTAAACAATTACGATCTTTCTCTTTGCATATATGACCACATAGATTACTACATATGTGTACAGAGAGAAAGCAAGGTCATTAATAAGATGGATACTAACATCTATAAAGGTTGCTGAAAGTTTTCCCGTATAAGGCTAGCAGCAGAGATGAGGCAAGACACAGGTATAGACATTTTGCCCACTTCAGTACGTGCAGTTTTTTTTACTAGATTTGTCTTTTCATCTGCCTCAGTGCAGTGAGTTACGCACTCTTTAAAATTTACAACTACTGCATGGTACGAGGCCGTGTTCTCGGTTGCTGATGACCTTGCCAGACTCTGAAGTGCTGGGGTTTAAGTTTCCGTGCTGGGTGTCTGCCTTGGGCTGATTTGCGATTTTTCTATGCGTGCATGTTTGATTTCAGCTAAAACTGACCACTTCCAAGAGGGAGATTAGGTGAAAATATATTGCTTTGCCCATGTGAAATAAGTTGGAAAACTCTTTATTTCCATGTCACTGGGAACTGCTGTTTTCTTCTTGCTTTGAAACAAGGGCTTGAAGTTTAGAAGGGCTCTAGGAGTCAAGTTCTGCCTTTTGCTGCCCAGAGAGCATTTGTCCGGAGACATTTGTGCTGTGAGCTGAAGGGAACTCTCAGCTGCGTGTGATCCGCAGGGTTTGGGCTGTCTCCCCGGTCCTGCTCAAGCATCGCTCCTGCTCCCAGCAGCAGGGAGGAACAGTGCGTCAGGGCACTGTCGGTTCTTGATGGCCCCTCTTTTCCTTCTTGCATGCAGTGAAAACTGTGGATTGAGCCCTCCTAGGAGGTGTTTCTGTTTCCCCCTGGGGTTTAACTGCATTGGTGAGAGAACTTGCACGGTCACTGATAGCTGCAGCATAACTGAGGACTTCGGCAGTGCTGGGCAAGGAGCTTTCCAGGGTCAAGGAAACATGTTTGAAAGTCCAAGCACCTTTTGAAGGGCTTTGCTGAGTGGCTTTTTCATAGCCATGATGGCTGATGTGGATGTGGGTGGAAGGTTTCACAGAAGAAGGACTGCTTGCTAGAACAGAGGCAATGCTGGAGTCTTCTCTCCACTGGTCCCAGTCAACTGGTGAGATTAAACTGGTCCAAGTAGATTTATAGCACCATTGCTGTTACAGCTCCATTGCTCTTCAGTCTCAATGCTCACAACATGAGTTCAAAAGATGTAAAGAGACAGAGAAGCTGTGACCTTGGCAGTGACTTCCCTGGATGTCGCTAGAACCTGCATCACGTTTTGATCGATGCCATCTGCTCACATCTCTCTTCTGCTTCAGTTGTGCTCTGCAGCAGTGCAGGCACCAGAATGGTCGCTCTGTTGCCATGTCCATATGAACCTGGAGGAGATTCTTCACGGCAGGGCTGTGGAAGAAACATCCATCAGTGTCGGTGGCTGGCCAAGCCCAACAGCAAAGAGCTTCTATCCATTGTGGGGCTTTCTGCTGGCAAAATGCTCCCAATGCCTCGAGGGTAGGATGCTGTTGAGTGCATGTGATGGGAGAGAAGAGAGACCTGGTAACCCTGGCTGGTTTCCCTCTGGGGAACATCCTGGAGCCAAAGAAGAGGAGAGCGACGTGTCACCCCAGCAAGAGTCCCAGGCTGTGGTGGCCTTCATCTTCCACCATCCACATATTCCTGCCTGCCCTCACCCCATGGGATGGGCAGCATACTTCTTACTGCCCAGCATAGCCCAGGAGTCCACCAAGAGGCATGGACCGAGAGCGAGACCCCAGGTTTGCATGTTCTGCAAACCTCCACATCCCCTGGCTGGGCTGCAGGAAGGCGAGAGGCACCGAGAGGAGCGGGGATGCTCTGCTTCCCCCATCCTTCCCTCTGCCAGCACTGCCCCGGGGAGCAGCATCGAGACCTGGAAGATTCAGTGCACCCATGAGCACTTTTGAAGGCGATGCACGTGTGCGTGGCCAGAGCCACAGGGCAGCCGTGGCCAGTGGTGGGGAGGAAAGGGGCAGGCATGTTTAGCAGTGTGGTCCTTCCTGTGTGTAGTTTGTTCCTTTCCCCTCAAAAAACCCGAAACAAACAGAAAGCCGCTTCCATGGAGCAGCTCAGCCAGCTGCAGAAGTGCTTAGAGGG
>NW_009602482.1:21631-29079 GCF_000690535.1 Cariama cristata | reverse complement strand
GGGAGGGGGGGCAGGAGAGATCCGTCTCGCTCCTAGCGGGAAATGGACTCAAACCCCTGTTGTTTGTATTTAAGGAGACAAATGAACGTGGAGCTTGGATTTTTAGAAGACCCCTAGGACCTTGATTTAATTTGAAAATTGAGTAATCTCAGAATTTGCCTGCAGCAATGGCCTCCTCGCAGCACACACGACCCAGCCCACAGTGTGGAGGCTTGCTGGGGGACACATCCCACCCTGCTGGCCCCGTCAGCCTGGGCAGGAGCCTGGTGCATGGCTGGGACTCTGGCAGGGCTCTTGGCGAGAGCTGCGTCACTGCCTAGGGAAATTCCCCATCGCTCCTTCCCACCGCTTGCCTGCCAGCCCCAAGGAGCCATCTCTTGCTGAGCAGAGCGCGGCCACTGCTGACCACTTCAATGTCCCCATGGTGGCCGTGGCCAGGGTGCTGGGAGTGAGGATGAGGGGAGCAGCAGGCAGTGAGTGTGTCCAGCCCGTGCTCGTGTCCCAGGGCAGTGCGGTACCAGACCCAGCAACCATCCGAGCCCAGTCAGATGGACAGCTGAGTTATCATGGACCAGAAAGCAAACAGGGGCAAAGAGAGGGGAAACCACCTCTTTCATTCATCCCATCCTGCATCCTTCAAATGACTTAATCTCAGCTTGCTCTGAGGATGCACTGATGATGATGGAGGAAGTGCCCTTCCTCCCTCCGGAGCAGGCTAGCTGTTCACCCAGATGATGGCAAAGTGGTGGTGGCTTTGGAGAGAGCTGCACAAACTGGTGTGGCTTTTCCTCCTGGGTCCAGCTGATCTCCGTTGCCCTTGTTGCTCACTTGCTCCAATGGCTGTATTTCAGCAGAAGTGCAAAGTGTAGCTGGTTTTGATGTCTTCTGTTGGTGGTTCTTGGTCAGGTCTCAAGGTCAAGGTTGTCTTGCACTTGCTGTTGTAAGGCACAGTGTGATGGAGCCATGCCTTGCTCTGTACTTGGAGCCCTTCTATGCATTTATACCAACCAGGATGGATGGTCTAAAGGGCCCACAATGGGATGAAACGCGTCCGTGGTACCTCCATCACCCCTCCACCACTGTCAGGGTGGTGGGGAGCCCTCTCTGTTTTGTGCAGACTGGGTTCATCATCGTGGCTCTCCAGCCCCTGGGCAAGGAGCTGAAGTATTCAAGCGTATCACTGGTGCTGTGACCTCCCTCTTTGGTGTTGACATTGCACTCCAAGGGCACAGTAGATGGAAAAGAGCGCACCTGAGAAATCCAGGATCCTGGTGCTGGTGCCCTGAGCCCCCGTGCTCCCGCAGCAGGAGGTTGCCTTGTTGGGCAATGTCTGGGCTCTGCTGCTGGCTTTGAAATCGTGACTGTGCCTAGGAGAGGAGCCCTTGACTCCGTTGGGTAAACGTCGTCCGCGCAACCATCCTGGTTCAGCTGTTAGCGAAGCAAACCTCTGTAAGTGGAGATGTGCCTGGAGATCGGTCCTAGGCTTGAGCAGGACTAGGAGAAACATGAGTCTGAGGGGAGGGGACGGAGGAATTGAGGCAGAGGCTGGAGAAGTCAAATTGGGACTCATTTCTCAGGGACGAGTTTGGCTGTGCTCCTTGAATCCCATTCAGGAGGGCAGATATCTGGGCCCTTCCCATTGCCCTCTATCTCAGGGCTGGTTCTCCTGACGTCCTCTGCCCATCTGGGCCTGGCAGGAGGAGGGTGAGGTTTTGCAGGATGCTGTAGGGACAGGGTGAAAGGTGTCCCCAAGGCCATGGGCTCACTTTGACCCCCGTATATCACCTGATGGCAGAGCCACTGGAGGACAGCAATCCTCCCTGCGCATACGCAGCTTCCCTGAATCAGCCCCTGAAGATGTGGAGAGCCGGTGCCAGGGATTTCTCTTTCCACCGCCAAAGCTGAAAGGGAGCCAAAGTGAATGGGGACAGCGTTTGTATTGTTGAGGTGAGATTTTTGTTTTGGGCTGGGGTGTGGGGTTTTTTTTAATTTGTTTTTGCTTTGTTTTAATATCTGCTAATTGGCCCTTGTCCTCCTCCTCGCGCACTTGAGCATCCTGCTGCAGCTCTAGCCCACATCCGGCTCGCGTTACCGGGGGAAGAATAGCCGCATTGTAACCGCCCCGACCGTGCTATAATGGGGAGCTTTGTAGCCGAGGTGTGAAAGCGGAGCCAGCTCCCCAGGACGGGACTCTCGCTGCAGTGCGAAGGCTTTTATTTCCCCTGCTGCCAGGTTTTACAGTGTCCTCTGCTGCTCCCTCAGATCCCATAAATAACAGAAACCAGGATGCTGCCCACCCTGGGTCCCTTCCAGCACCCTGACCTTTCCGGCAAAGCACTGATGTGCCTTTCCAGGATGAAGTGTTGGTGATCCTGCTCCCCGGGGACTGGCAGCCGGAGGCAGGGAGGGTGTGAGCAGCACAAGATGAGATCACCTGCCAACAGCAGTAGGGAAACTTCATCCTACTTTGCTGTGAACCTGGAGCAGACTTTCAGACGCGAATTGTGTCGTGATCCTGGAAAGAGTCTCTGGCCTGGGAAATTCTTAGTTTTCCTCCTACTTTTTTTTTTTTTTTTTTTCCTTCCCCCTCCTCCCAGAGATGTCTAGACCAAGGAGCAGCATTTATCTCCTGTGATCAGCACTGAGCATTACTGTGAAGGCATGGAAAGTTTTTCCTCCAGCCACCCTAGCAGCATGGTAGCATCCTATTCAGGCTGTGAAATCCCTGTTTGAGCTTACATCCCATATTCTTTCCCTTGATGAACAGTCAGCATTTTATTGCTGCCTACAGACTGCTTGGAGCACAGCAGTGCCTGAGAGCTCCGGTCAGTGACCCTGTTGTGTTGGGCACTGTATGGGGTGGCATCACTAGGTGCCTGGATTTGCTGGTAAGCAGAAGAGGGCTGCACCTCACCAGGTCTCTACCTCCTCTGGTAGCATTTGCCTGGACAGGAGGGAAGGTGATGGTGATGGTGGTGGTGTGCAGGCACCGTCTCCATCCTGCGAACAGGAAGGGACAGAATGTCCCCGTTGGGTGCTGTGTCCCTAGACATGGGGCTGAGCCTGTCTGTTGGTGTGACCCAGCCTGCTTCCACTCTTCTTCCTTTCCTCCTCTATTGAGAAGAAGAAAAATAAACAAGCAAACAAAGACCAGGGAAACCAGTGCAAAACCCAAAACGTACCAAATTTCCAGCTTCTAAGTCATCTCCGCTGTCTCCAGTACATCTCCTGCATGCTCATTTGTGGTTGGGGTTTTTTTATCTCCCTATATTTCCCTTTTAATTTTTCCAGAAACTGAAAGGTGCATACCAACCACAAAGAAACCTAGACTCAAAGAAACAGTTGAGCCAGATTTTCATATCCCTGTCAGCCCATGGAGAAGACCAGATATTCACAGATGAGCACCCAACACATGCCCTCTCCAGTATCCCACCTGGAAACAGCAGCCCCTGTGGTGCGTGCCGAGTCCTGCAAATGCTGATCTGAAAGGTTCCTTCATGTCCTATAATTTTCCTCTCTGGGGAAGTCAACAGAAAACCCATGGTCAGAAATAACTTCATGCTTGTCCCTCCATCAGCCAGGTCTAGCAGAGGACAAAGGAAATGTTCTTCTGTATTCTATTGCAGAGCGTCTAAGCTATAAAATGGGGCCAAATGGCCTCCCCCTGAGCACAAATAACAACAGGAGAAAGATCCATATGCAATCGAGTGTAGGATGAATGTGCTTAGCTGATCATTCGTTTCCCTAATATTTTTTTTATGAATAGGCTTAACTTATGGTAAGATGGGACTTTATGGTCCTGTAAGTCTTGCTCGTGTCAAAACAAATGAACTAGCCATCCTGTGGGGGAACTATCAATCCAATATATGTGTGTGTATGGGTGTGGAGAGTCAGACCTATTATACCTTTAAGAGCAAATTAGATGCTGTTCCTATGATTCATAATGCTATATATCTAACGGCATGACTCGTCATCTAGAAAATAAACGTTTTGAGCCAGTTTCTCATCTCATAAATTTCCCCTCTGGCACTGAAGGACATAAACTAAATGGGCTGACTCACAGGGAAACAATACAATTTGGATACTTTTAAATGAAAGATAAAATTGTCTTAGGGCACAGAGGGGCGTTGAGATCCTGGGGAGTGGTTGGCGAGCACAGGACAGCACGTCGGGGGCTGCTCTGCCATCCTCAGCAGGCTGGGCTGCTCCTGGGAAGCCCTTCATGTTCGCAGAGCCTCTTGGGTTTTCCCAGCTTGGTAGCTTGGTGTGACCACCATGGCAAAGCATGGGATGTGGAGATGGTCATGTTGGAGATGATTGTGTTGGAGGTTGTCTTCTTGTGGTCCGTGCTGTCTCCTGGCAGGGAGGAGAGCGTTTGCTGCGCGTTTCCAAGCATGACAGCAGGGAAGGACAGGCAATATGGAGGTGCCCGCCCCAAGGCAGGAGGGGAGGGTGGTCCTCAGCCACCACAGACCATGGAGGTTGCTGTGCATTCCCACCTGAAGCTCTCCCAAAGGCTACAGCTGCCCATGGGATGCATCTTGGCACCTTCGCTGCATCCTTTGTCCGTTGCTCTTGGTCTTCCTCTGCTGTTGGGCTCCTGGTTTGGGTGGCAGCTGCCGTTCCCCTGGGTTTGTGCGAGCAGTCTCGTACCTCCTGGGCTACACCCGGAAGGAGAGGTTTTCACATGGTTGCCAGCTGTGGAGGAGTGCATGGCTGCAGCATGCCTTTGGGGCCAGGCTGGTTAAAGCTATCGCCTTTGCAGGGGAAGGCAACTTCAACTGGTGACCTCTGCCAGGACCTGAGAGCAGCCAGAGCCTGGAGCAGGCTGGAGGAGGTGAGGGAAGGAAGGGTGGGCTGTGCGTGAACTGCAGCAAAAGCTGTACCTGGCTTCAGGGCAGGGAGGACCACAGAGTCCTCAAAGCTCACGAAGACCCTCCATTTGTCACGAAGTTTCTGTGGAGCAACTGCATATCCCCATAGAAGGTGTAGAGCCTCCGAAAGCAATGGTGAACATCTTTTTGTGCGGGGAGCTTCATCCCTTCTTTCTGCACGAGCTTACCCATTTCCCCCCCATCAGTTCTCTGTTGCCACTTCCCCACCCTTTAACATGTGCTTCCCGGCACCAACGGGAAAATCCTAGAAACCACTGACTCGAAATCCCACTGGGAAGTGAGGGAAGGTGAGTCCTGGCTGCCCGGCCAGCCCAGCCTGGCCCTGACCTCAGCCGGCTGCTGGAAACAGGACGGAGGCAGCAGCCAGCACTGGGGGCTAGCCGTACGGCCAGTAACCCGGTTAGTGCGCGTAGGTACGCTTGCCTTAATGAGAGCAATTGGAGGACGCATCGATTAGCTAATCTTGTTTGTGTGAAGGTTGACACAAGGCAGATGGCGGCTGGGTACCTGCAGGATCTAATTAAAATGTATGCGAGGCTGGGCAGGCAGAGCAGAGGGGATTGCTCATCCAGCCTTGCACTTGCCAGCGGAAAAAAGAAAACAGAAGGAATTGACTATTGGATTTGGCTAAAGGGCATGGATGGGGCGAGTGGGATTTCATCCCTGGGTTGGGAATGTGCAGGGAGGAGCTGGGTTAGGGGCCGGGGAGGGAGCGTGCAGAGAAGTGGGGGTCGGGGCTGGGGAGGGGGTGACAGCAGAGCGATGCCATCAGTGTGACAGTGCAGCTCTTCCAGGGAACACCCGACATCTGTCTGCACCCAAAGTGCATGGCCGTGCACACATGTACCCAAAACACGCGTATTTATCCTGCTTCCTAGGCAGAGCACACACTTCCCCATCCATCTACGTGCATCATTTTCTGTTTCTATCCTGCACAGACCCGCCACTCTCTGCAGAAGTGTGTCTGCACCCGTTTATCCATGTGTCAGATCAACTCCTCACTGTCTTCCCTGCTCTCCAATTACTTTGTGATGCCCTTTCCAGCCCAGCGCTTCCATTACATTGTAAAGAACAAAGTGAAATAACGTCACACTTTCTCTTTCACATGTTTTTTCCTTCCCTTTTTTTTTTTTTTCTTTTTTCTTTTCCTTCTGGAACAGTCCCATTTTGTAAATGCCTGGAAGCAGAAAATGTTTCAGACGCGAGAGCCTCGAGGCGCCTTGTTAAAGGTGCTGGGGGTGTTTGGGGAGAGCGACAAAACCCTGGACAATGGGAGCCCTGACGTCAGGCTCTATTTATACCTCCTCTTTTCAGAAACCTCCCCGGGATGGCGCTTTTCCTAGAGTTTTCTGCTAAATAACGCAGCCACTGGAGCCATCCCTGTCCTTCTCAAAGGGCACGTTTTTATCTTTAAGGCGTAACCTGGCAGTGCGGGTGGTATCGCCAGGGCCAGGCATCCGTAGGCGGCTTTGAATAGGCGGAATAGTTCTGCTGCGAGCTGGGCTGCGCCGAGGCTGGCAGTGAGGCTCCTGTACGTGGATGTGGACCCGTGAAGGCATTTCAACCTCAAAATGTGCCCTTTGAAAGGTCAAAAGCATTACAAAGAGGTTTGTTTTTGCGGATGAAGTTTTGGTGTTCTGATTGTTCTAGCAGGGCGTTGTGGCTTCACAGGGTCAAGTTGAACGTTGGCCGTGTGTGTACAGGGAGAGATGCCTTCTTCCAAGCTGGAGGTTTAATTAGGCACGACAGGCAAAGGGTAGCAGGAGAAACCACCGTAAAGCCGCGCACTCTGAACTACAGCAGGGTATGGAGCAAGGGATGCCCACTCCTGCAGTGTGGGGACCGACACTGAGTGCCCCGAGCTGTGGGATGAGCACAGGGAAGACACAGTGGGGTTAGACTTGGAGGGCTTTGGGAATTCAGTCAAAGCGTTTCAGCCTCAGAGCCCAGCAGATGAACAGCTGTTGTTCTGGGGGTCCATTGGCATCATGAGGAGCGGTTGGGAGGGCTCCTGGTTGGGCTGGGGACAGCCTGCGGAAGGGGAGACTGCTCACCTAGGGAACACCTTGCAAGTATTTTACAGGATTTTATTTTTTTCTTCCAGGAGCTGCTATTTTGCTTGCAAGTATTCCTTATGTGAGTGAATAAAGCAGCAGTTTGCTTGCAGGAGAGCAGCTCATATGAATAGCAAACCTATAAGAAGGATGGAAGCTGTCTGTGTGTCTGTGTTGTTGAGGATGTAGGAATTACTTTATTCTTAATGAGGACAAAACAGCTATGGGATGGGCATGTGGAAGGGAAGGGTTTCATTGTGCACAGCAGCAGTGTAAAGGTGTCCAGTGTCACAAAAAGGCTTGCATTTGCGTTTCTTCAGGCAGCTCAGTCCTCCATCACGGGAGATCCCCTCTGTAGGATCACACAGACATGCCCCAACCCCATACCAAAAGCAGCACCCAGGAATGAACCAGCATCGCTCGATATGCGGGAGCTAAAGCATGGGGAGATGAAGGGACTTGCCCAGGGCCACGCAAAGAGTCTGTGGCAGAGCTGGGG
>NW_009602482.1:8770-21600 GCF_000690535.1 Cariama cristata | reverse complement strand
GGGTGGGAGAGCTTGGGGGGCCCCCCCCCCCCCGGTGTTTCCCGATCCTGGGTCTCTGCGCACATGCACCCCTGATGCTCAGCACCACACGGCTGAGCTACTGGCTGGATTTCAGCGAGTCTTTAGCACACGTGTTCACGCTTTTTGTTCTCATCACATCAGGCTTTCAAGGGAGCCCTGATGAGCTCATACTGGTGCTCGGGGAAAGGCGATGTTATCGAAGACTGGTGCAGGTGTGACCTCAACGCCTTCGATGAGAACGGACTCCCGAACTGCAGCCCTCTCCCTCCGCCTGTGTACGTATCGGTGCGAGTCCCTCCCGCTGGTCACGGTCCCCCAGCACCAGCCCCTTCCCCACAGGCTTGGCCCATGGGCACCTCCTTCCTCTCACCTTTGAGCCCCGGGGCTGCAGTCCAGCAGTCCTCACTGTGCGACTGATGCTTTTAGGATATCCTGGCTCCAACTGTGGCCCTGGAAGGTTTCCTTATAGATTTTCATCACCTGATTAGCAGGGCTTGTAGAATGGGATTTCAAATGCTGAAAGAAATGGAATTACAGTGCAATTCATTGTGACTTGTCAGAGCAAGAGCAAATCAGGAGCAAAGTGATGGGGAATTAGCTGAGAAAGCAGGAAGACTGGCTCCAGCGAGCCATAAGGAGCAGAACACCTTCTTAGTGAGCCAGTATCCTCGGAGGGGATTCATTTCCCATTCCGAGTTCAACAAACACGCTCGTATGTTTGGAGCCAGACTCTCTGTAGCCCTGTACTTCGTGTTGTCATTTACCCCGGTGCGAAGGGAGCAGACGCCTTTGCACTAGCACGGCTGGGACCACCAAGCTGCTCTGCCTTCACCCCTACCCACGTGGTCCCTGATCCAGCAGGAGCTCCTGCATAATTGCCTTGCTTTGGCTTTTGCTCACACCCATCAGATGCTTGCTCATTTGCAGCTGGGTAAATTCACAGCCCCACCTGCCCCTTCTCTCCCTCCCACCCTCCCCTGCCTTTGCTCACTGGTGATGCAGACCAGACCCTCCCCTCCTCTAGACTCAACCCTGCTGGGCTGCATGGAGGTTAAGCTGGATCTTCCCCTTCTCTTTTGCTCCTGAGCAGCTGGGCCTTGGTTCCCTGTGGGAAGTTCAGCAGTTCTCCCAGGAGGTGAAGGCTCCTTTAGATGGGATATCTGGGGTTGCATGGTTGCGGTTGCATGACCTAGGCTTTTCCAGAAGCAGGGATGGGTAAGGACACACGTTGCAGTAGGCTGGACCCAACTGACCTTCAACAGTGAGTTCTTCCATGCTCACTTACCCGCTCTCCCCTCGTGCCCCCTGTCCTTGTGGGTCTGGGTACACATCCCTGTGTATGAGTGGGAGCCCTGCCTGGGGCTGTCCTGCTTGTAGAGGTGGATTGCTCCCCAGAAAGGGAGCTGATGTCTTGGTTTCTTCCTTGTCTCCTGCCCAGCCTGCGGCTCTCCCCCAACGTGGAGCCCTCCAGCACCGTGGTCTCTCTGGAGTGGCTGGACGTGCAGCCTGCCATTGGGACGAAGGTGTCTGACTATGTCCTGCAGCACAAGAAGGTGGATGAGTACACAGACACGGACCTCTACACAGGTGGGTACAGCTGCAAGCCCCTCTTGGTGCAGAGGGTACATGGTGATGCATCCTGTGCCCTGCCTGGCTGGGAGCTGCTGCTGTTGTGGGGAGCGGTGCATAGAGCCGGGGTGTTATCTGAGGTACCAAAACCACCCCATTCAGGAGCGGTTTCTGAAGGCTTTTGCCGACATGGGTATTTGAGGGGAAGGGGAAGTACAGAAACGCAGCATGGCAGAAGGCAGTGATTTGCTGGTTTGGGGTAGGAGAGCTGTGAGTTGGAGTTTCTGACTGAAGACGCTGTTTGATCTGATCAGTCTGAAATGCTACAGGATGGTGGGGGTGGGAGGAAGGTCAGCCCTCAACAACTCAAGGGCTTTACAGGTCCGTTCCAGTGAGTACTGCATTGCATGCCAGCCTTCGAAAGAACACTTTAAGTTGCCTTGCACACCCATCAAGGTAACTCAAAGTCTGCAATATTTAGGGAGATCATTTAAGCAGCACAAAACTTTTCCAGGAGAACCTGAAACTTCCCTGGGTTAGAGTTTGGTTCCCAGCTCAGGCTTGGACTAAGCATCTTGTACCTTGCAAAGGCTTTGTCAGCAGTTCGAGCCGTGCTCCTGGAGCCGCTGGGCAATGTGGAGGGGTGTGAAAGATGGGCTTTGATTTGAGTGAATCAATGATGTATTTCAGAAAATAGCACTTGAGTGATGCTACTGCTGCCTGGAAAGCCAGGCAAAACCTCCTACTGCTTTTTGCTGGAGGATTTTGGATGTAGTTTGTTAAAGAAGCTCATGTGACATGTCAGGGCAGCCAGTGTTGTTGACTTGAAGCAGAGATTTACCTTTGTGTGAAGGCTCCTTCCCCCAGATGCTTGCAGTACCTAATTTCAGCCCCCCCTGGGTAAGGGAACATAGGAAGAAGGTTTCCACCTGTCCTTGGAGCAAAACTCTGCACAGCTACTGCTTTGGGTGATTCAAAACCTCGTTTGTTTTAAGGTGGAGCCTGGTCAGCTTATGCAAGGTGTGCGTGTCTGGGCTGCCTGCCGGGGCAAGGAACCAGACGGAAGGTGGGGACAGGGCTGGCGTTGGAGGGGGACACCTCGCTGCGCTGATGCGGTCTCGTAGGGGCTTCCTGGCCATCCTGGTGAGACATTTGTCTGTGTTTCCCTGTTGGGAAGGCAATCGCAGGAAGATCATTCAGAGTAAGATCGGGAGTTGCACACAGGCAGTCCGTAGGTCTTGGGCAGAAGCTTTCTCAGCTTGTGGTGGTGGGTTTTTTCTTCTCATCACTAATTTTCTAAGACCCTCTGAGCAAGCCCTTTGCTGCCATCAGCTGCGGCAGAGCAAACTGCTCCAGCTCACAGCCACAGGGAAGTTTTCACCCTCTCTGTTCATCTCAGGCCCATCTGTTCTGCTTCTGCAGCCTCTCTTAGCACCGTATACAAAATTTTTGTGCTACAAGAGCTGGACTTTTTCTGCTACAGAGAGCCAGAGCCTCACATCTTGGGGGGCCCCAGCTGTTTGTGGAGACCCCTGCGAGAAGGAGCTCTGGTTCCTGGCTCACACACCAGTGCCGTCCCGCAGGAGCTTTCTCCTCCGCCTTGCCAGCATCCACTTCCAGAGCTGCCCAATGCGGCCATGGCCTCTGGGTTGTGTTTCTAGTTTCCCGGCATGGAAGAAGGCTTGTTCTTTATCTTGGAGGGGCACCCTCCAGTAATGGTGAAAGAAAACAAGCCACCAAAGCAGGGGCTTTGTTTTGGATGGGGATTGCAGATTGCTCACACATCAGTCAGGTGAGGCCAGGCTGGGGAAACGTGGGGTTTCTCCTTTGAAGTGGCTGGATCTTTGCCTGGCAGCCAGAGTAGGAAATACAGATTATTATTATTATTTTCCTTTTATGACTGCCATGTGTTTGACAGGTGATTGGATTCATTGTGGGGAGCTGCCCTCCCCTCTCCCGTGCTCTAGGGGACTGTTCAGGACAGAATGACCCCATTAACAATTAAAGAGAAAAACCAATCCTAAATCTCTCCCTTTTTTCTATGTTGTTTATAACCAAACAACATTCCTGCCTTCATTCCTTTCTTAGCCTCTCCTGCCTTCATTCCTTTCTTAGCCTCCAGGCCTCTAATGCCAGATGACTTGAGTCTTGCAAATACCTTGCATAGGTTTGCAGAGATGCTGACTGCTACAGCTCTCAAAGGCTTCACTTGGTACCGTGCTTCACCCGGCCAAAAATCCTGCCCCTCACCTCCATCACCCACCCGTCATGCTGCGTCATATCTCCATCACATCTGCACAGCATGAACAATAAGTCAACCCCAGAAGGGGAAAGCTTTGGAGGGGGGCGGTGGGATATGAAATTTGGATGGCTTTTGACGAATATTGGCAGATCATCCTTCCCCATCAGTCTCCTGGCTGCTGGCAGGCAGAAGCGGGTTGCTCCCGTTGCTGGGATGTGCAGCACTGGTATTTGCAGAGCGTGGCAGCGCTGGGCTGGGAGGATCCTGCAAGGTTTGAGGGCTCTTGAGGCTGCTGCCATTCATCCCTTGGATCTCTTGAGTTTAAATGTGTGGGTTATTTGTGCTTGTAGAGGGCTTTTGTTTGTTTTATTGCAGTTGTAACCATTTCTTATTGGGATTCCTGGCATTGGCTGAGGCTAGAGCTGTGCCAAGCTGCTCTTCAGCCCCACGGCAAGCCAGGTGGTACCTGGCCCCCACCTAACCTGCCTTCTGCCTTCCTCCTGACCCCCAAAAGCCTCCAGTCTCTCACCCTTGCAAAACTCCTTGGCCTCCCCCTTGCTTTGCAACTGGAAGATGTAGGCTTTCCCTTGAGCCAGAAAATATTTGCTCCTCTTCTTCCTGGAGCAGAGTCAGGAGGGAGTTTGGAGGCTGCTCTGACGTGCCTCCCCTCTGCTCCCTACCGGGTCCCATGTGGGGCAGCGATGCTGCGAGACCCAGCAGAAGGAGCCGGGAGCTCGTGTGGGTCGGCTGCCCCCGGCTGTACGTGTTTTTTAAAGAGGCTTATTACTGGTGCTTAGAAAAACACAGCCCTTGGACCATCTGAGGCTAATAGGAGGTGAACTTGTGTGCGAAACAAACCACGCTTTCAACACCAGCGCGCGGGGAGCGAACGGCTCTCCGCTCGGGAGCCAGCAGAGAAGACGGAGAGCAATTACATCCCAAACTGTTTATTAAAACTTGTGGAAATTACTCATAACTCCATGTGTGCGACGGCTTTGTAGTTGAGTGATGCTCTTTGTTTGAACATGGGGCTCTCGAAGAGGGCGCGAGCGTGTGTGTCTGTGTGTGTGTGCACGGCCGAGCCCGCCAGCGCATTATGTCATGGACGAAGCAGGCGCTGCACTTGAGAGAGGGAGAGGGAGAAATGTGTTTTACAGGGTGAGGTACAAACTGAAATGGCTGTGAACATCTGGAACTGATATTAGGCTTGGAAAATGTTTTCTGTCACTCCAACACTCCTCTGGAGGAAAGTTTCTGAAGTTAAGAAGCTCCGAAGGGGATGAGGGGGAGGGATGAGGGGATAATATGACTGTGGCGCAAAGTGCTTTTTAGGTCTCGGTTCTGGTTTTCGTAGCCAGGCCGTGTCCCTGCCTGTGCCGGATGGGGGACCTGGGGTATTGCTATTGCTCGTTGTGGTGGCCCTGGTTTAGAAGATCCCCTGGATGAGCTGAGCCCCACTGCCTGAGATGGTCCTATATGGGGAGCGCTGCATCCTCCGGCCCGTGATGGGTAGAAGGACAGAAGGATCCTTGCCCTGGTTTTAGGGTTGGGAGCTGAGGTGGGAGGCCTCATCTGAAAGACGAAGGGTGAAATCCTTGGGTGGGGACAGGCAGACCTGTGCCTGGTTTAACACAACCTGGACCATCTCTGGGGCCCACCTGGGAGGTCGGACCCACCTGGGGGTCAGTGCAGATTGGAGCGACCGCTGCGAGCATGCAGAATGCAAGGTTTAAAAATAAAAAAAGCACTTTGAATGTGTTTGTAGCACGCACACAGCAGGCCTGGAGATGGCTGGGAGAGGACAAGAGGCTGGACTTTCCCTGTGTGATGGATTGGGGTCTGTGGGCTTGGCAGGGGGCTGCGTCCTTCCTGGGGTGGTGGTCGTGTCACTGCTGTGATGCTTCGTAGCTCTGGGAGCTTCTCAGTCCCTTTCTTGATGTTCCTCTCCCTGGTGCAATTTTCTTCCCCTCCTGCCCATGTCTCTGTTTGCTGCTAGGTCTCTGAACACACATCTCGGAGGGGGAGCTTCGGGGGGTGGCTGCCACACACCTACGCAGGGGACAGTGAGGAGGCCTGGGGAGGAGGCGGTTGGAGGGTGAGAGCCGTGAGAGTATCTCGAACCACTTTGCTGGTGGTAAGTCAGACCTTGCATGCTCTGAGGTGGGAATGGGCTCTCCCTTGCTGTGCAGATGGAGGAAATAAAACAAGACACAGAGATAAAATGCCTTCCCTGAGGTCACAAGAGCTGGGCAGTGAATTAACCTCAGCACAGGATCCTCAGCATTGAATGGTACTCCTCTCCGAGGACAGAGAGGGGTGCAGGTCCTGAATCCACCCCCAGCTTTGTGCCCTACCCTGCGCTCACTCCTCTGTCCAGACCCCCAAACTGAGCACTGAACGGCGCTGCGCCTCCCAGTCCTTCCCCACCACCCAGGGGGTCAGCCCCGTACCTGTGCAAAGCACATGAAGTAGCTGTGCTCCTTGAGCGCGAAGCCATCTCCTCCTGCTCGTGCTGCAGTATCAAAGTGGGTAGAACTGGGAAGATGCAGAGAAACAAAGCGTCACTTGCTGTCACCATGGTTGAGGGTGACAGTGAGCACAAATGCGATGCTGCCACAATGCGCTGCTTACTCTGTGTTGCCACTAGCAGATTGCGAAAGGATTGTGAGGCTCTACCTGTCTCCCAGCCCATCGCCTTCTGTCCTGTGCTACGTAGGCTCTTACGCTGTAGTTTCCTCCCTTTCCCATGGTACCACTTCTGCAGCTCAGTGTGTGTCGACAGCTGGGTCAGCACAGTTGCGGTATTGTGGGGTATTGGCTGAATAAAGTGTACGACGACAAAGTACACCACTCATTTGCTGTTATACAGCAGTGCTGCTGTTGGTCCCAAGATGCCATGTCCCAAAAGGACAGGTGAGGTCTAAGCTAAGACTCCCAAGCTTTATTATTTCTCATGACATCAAGGAATCCTGGCTGCTCCTGGGTCTCTTTGGCTGGGCAGCGATCACCTTCATAAGAAGAGGTAACCCTCGTCCAGGACAGCTTGTAATCCTCAAAGAAAGAAGGAGAACAGAAACACAGCCTGCTGAATGAGCTTGTTGGAGATCACGTAGACCTCAGAGCAGGAGAATGCAGATTCTGGCAGCTTGGTTAGAGTCCTCTGGTATACTAGGGCCCTCTATATACAGGGCTGTGGGATGGAGAAGAGCTAGCAGGTAAGCTAGGGAGGGTGTTTGGAGAATAGACTAGCTAGAATGATGTAGAGACTTTGAGGGTATGTTTATATAAAACCTGTGCACGTCACTGCGCCAGCGTTGCAGGTTTCTCTGGAGCAATGCTGTTCTGCATCTTGTCTATAAAAGAGAATGAAAGGTCAAACCAGAAGGCTTAGTGTTTTGTACACTTGCAAGTTGTGCTCCGAATTGAGGCTTGAGAGTCTTATTTATAACTTACCTCTGTTCTGTAGAGCATCGTTCTGACGTGTCTGGATAGCCGAGGCCATATAGATATAGCTATGGCAACCGTCAATTCCAGTACACCCTCTTGTGTGCAAACTGTGCTGCTACTGTCGTGTAAAAACCAGTGATAGGCTGGAAGAAGAAGAGAAAAAACTATCTGGCCAGAACAAATACTGTGCCTGTCAGTAAGGAGTCAATGCAAGCCCCGTACAACCTGGTTGGACTCCTATTACATGCCTTAAAATCATCTTTGGAGTCCTGACTTCCAAACAGGCTGGGCACCAGAGAGAATAGTAGGAGTTGACTCTGCCCTTAGGAAGCTGTAGGATCTTGAGTTCCAGCCAGGAGTTGGGTAAATACGTGAACATCCAGAGTCTTAATTCATGCCGACAAAGTGTGGAGGATGTTAAAATGTGAGTGTTTAAACCAATTGTTGTTAAAGATGCTAATGATCTTGAGTGTGTGTGATGGTATTGACTACCTCTGTAAAGCTCTGTGGAGGCAAATCTCTCTATATAGAGCATGCTATGGCATCTTATTAATATAGGTGCCATTTTTGTAGATGGTTTTTGATTTGTAAGTTGGCATAGGGGTGTGGATTCTGCAGCTGGTGGATCACAAACCGAGACTTGGAAGAGAAACCACGGTCCCCGTTGGTTTCAGGAGAGCAGTTCTTCTGCTCTGCCTGTCTACGATACCAGACCGCTGCTCTCAGCACGCCGATGCTGGTGGTCAGGGAGGTTTGTGCTCAGCGTGGGAGCGATAGACAGCTCTTTCAGGGGACATCTGTGTGTTTGACTCGTCTTCAAAAGAGGTCCTTGAACATCACTGGACTAGAGGAGGACCTGATGTTGGTCAGGAACTGGTGACTCATCATTGCCAGTCTTAAACTCACTGCTTGGTTGTCTCTACCTGTTTGTCCCTTGATCATCTACCTGGTGGATCTCGGCTGGTTTCTCAGTGGGCAGGTGTTTGGCTGATCACAGCAATCACTCGATGAGGACTAGCTCGCTTACACGCTGGGGAAGGAAATGCAGCAGAGCTTCATCTGCGAACACCTGCGTGCGGAGAGCCTGGCCAGGGCAGGGCTGCGGTGTGGAAGCTGTTGTTGCTGCTGCCCCTCCTGTAACTAATGCATGGGTAAAGATGTGTTCAACACCCAGAGTACCCTTCTTGAGTGCTGAATCCACTTCACTTGTTAGCAAAAGGAGAGGTGATTCAAAAAGAAGCCTTCGAAGAGAAGGTCAAGTTTTTGGAAGCTGCTTCCTGGGGTGTCTTGTGTAATGGCACCAAGCAAGTGCTTAATTTTGGCCATTACAGTCGCTGTGAAGTCCTGATTTCTCTCCCACTGGAACAGCTGTAGTTATTTCCACCTACCGGTGTCATTTTTGTATCCTGGAAAGCAGAAGGGAGGTGGAGGGTTCTCAGCTCTCAATTAAGATTGAGTCAGTTCCTGAAATATTTCATTAATTCACATTTCCATATGGTTGTTCCAAGTTTTTTATTTTTATCTGCCCAGACACCTTTTGGACAGAACTGGGCATTATCCTTGCTGTCTCCCAAACCACTTCGTAGGTGGAGAGCTGGGACCGTCTGCCCGTTCCCCGCTGACTGCAGAGGATGGAGCAGCCTGGATGGTGCCACGAGTATGTCATGCACTTTAAAAGCACGGTGTTTGCCAAGGGCTTTGTGCTGTCTGCTCAGAGCTACCTCTCCCTCAAGGACAGCTGTAGATGCTCCCTTGTAGCTAAGAAGGCTCTGAACTTCTTACATGGCAATTAATGAAGCCAGTCATGGAGGTTTTTTTTTTTACTGGTCTGTAATTTTATCCTCTAGGATTAAGTTTCTCCTGATCTGGAAAAGTCAAGGCCACAAATCCGTCTTGTCAGAAAGCATCAAAAGCAAAGGCTGTTAACACATTCAGACAGATCATGGCATGTGAGTGCAGTTTAGTGGAACTTTTTCATAGGAGCCTTTATTGACTAGACAGGCTTTTCTAATCAATAAATTGTGGCTGGAATTGGGAGGGAAGCTCAGTCTGTGTTTGCAAAACTGGCACTTGACAGTGCAGCCCTGAGCTGTTTGGAAAATTTAGGCTGTGGGGCATCCGTGGATGAAACACAACCCTGCTCTGGGAGGAAACTTGGGCATGCTCGCTGAGCAAAGCACATGGGTCTTCCCTTTGGATGGGCTCTGAATGATGCCCAGACTGGAATTCCCTGCCAGGTTAGGATCTTCCTGGAGATTTTGCATGTTCTTCTCATCTAGCCAAAGCCTGAGATGAGATCCTGAACGAGATGGGGAATCTACTTTCCAGTCCCCTGGCTGCTGTTGAGGTTTCCCATGCCTTCAGCTTTGTCAGGTGGCCGAAATACAATCGGAAAAGTTAGACAGCATCCCTCCACGCTTCTTTGGAAGGACATAAGGATAGTAAAGGGATCCAAGGAGGCACAAAGGCTCGACACACAGTGTACACAGCCTGTTCTATCCTGTTTGAAACCTCTCAACCCCAGTGCAGGAGGTACTCTGGGGATGTTGCAGTTGTTCTGGGCTGTGATCCTGTCCAGTGCTCTTCTCTGCCAGCATCAAGGCTGCTCTAACCCACACCATTCCACAGGCACACCTGTGGCAGGTACCAGCCTTTCATCCCTGCATCTCCCAAGCTGGGCTGTGTATACTGTGTGTCCTGAGGAACATCATCCCCCATCTCCCTATTCACCAAGACGATGGGGGCTCCTCTTGTTGGGCAGTGGCTCAAGGTGAGGCATGTCCTCTACTCCCCATGTTGCTTTGGTGTGAGGGAAGTTAAGTAAAAACGGAGAGGGATTAAACCTTGAGTTGAGGGATTTGCCAATTAAAATAGCTACTCCTCGTGCAGGTTTCCTATGATACAAGAGCAGGGAGAGAGCCTCCCCATCTCCCCTGTGACCCCTTCCCAGTTTGTTCAGCTTGCTGGGGATTGAGATCTGGCTCATAGGAGCGAGGGGGCAGCTGGGTCTAGGTTACATTTCATGCTATTTAGATAGGATAAACCTTTCCTCCCTGTAATTGGGTGATTGGACTTGTGAGCTTTCTCCGATATTAATCTGGAGACCCTAGAGGGGGCCAGATTAGGTTATGGAGACATAATAGGAAATACTGCTGTGGCTAGTTTGGGTTATGGGAGATAGAGTGGATATTTTGCAGCGTTCCCCTGCTGAGTTCCCACTGATCGGGCCTGCATGGTGGGGTCAAGGAGCGGTCTTATCTCAGCATCGGGTTGACTTGGTCTTTGATGGGAGTGACTGTCTCTGAACTCTTTCCACCCCTGTAATCCTCCTCTTCCAGAGAACAGGACCATGACCTCTCTCTTGCCGGAGGGAGGGGTGGGTGGTGCTGCCCTGCTGCTGGGCCTTGTTCGCAGGGGAGAGAACATCTTTTTTGAAATGGGTGTCATGTCTCCAGGAACTCTGGGATAGAAAATCTTCATGTTCTGAACCGGTAGTGTTTGGACCAAGTAAGATCCTCCTCCTTGCTAGCCCATGTCATGGTAATAGTGGGGAAGGGGTTGATACATCTTAAAGGGGATAATTTAGAGCAGTGAGCATTTAAGTGCATGCTTTCATCGGTCCCATGTGAGAGATGTATTTGAGGAAGGATGTCATGTTGGTCCAGTCAGAGCCAGTGAGATGAGCTTGTCCCTGTGGCCAAATAAGTGTTTCAGAGCTGTACTGGTTAGAGATGCTGCACTGAAGCAACATCCTGAGCGGTATTGGAGAAGGGAAACCCACCACGTTTATGCCGCAGACTCGTTTAGTGTGGGGGTTAACGTCTCCTGTTCCTGCATACTGTCTGCAGCGTTGCTGGACACGAGTTCTGCTGATACAGGCCTGGCTCCAGGCATAGGTCTGCAGCCCTCCTTCCAGCCCTCATTTCATTTTATTAACAGTGAGATGTCAGATAGGGGATGGTCATTAATTTAATAAAGGAAGTTTCTGATCACAACTACAGAAGCAAGGTCCTGAGTTTTTTTGTGATGCTCTGATGACTCACCCTGATGAAATAGGGTGACATCGGGATAGGAAGTAACTCACTGGAGCTCGGAGCATGGCAGTGGCTCTTCCTACATAGCAGCCAGGCTTTACAGTCATTCTACCATCCTTGGCTGGGCTGTCCTTGGGACTGGTCATTACCCCCACTGAGAAGACCTGAATTTCAGCTCCAGAGAGACCCATGGTCCTATGCAGCTAGGTCAGTTTGCTGGCTTTAATAAGGCTCACTCTTTCATTCCCTGATGCTGGCCCTGAACACCTGCCCGAGGTGACGGTGGAGTCAGGAGTGTTGAGGTACAGCTGAGGGACCCCCCTCTCCATCTCCCCCTTTGTGGCACACTCACAGGTGTGCACACTCGTGAGCACGCTGAAGGCAGGAGCGCAGGTTCTAGCGGCATGGCTGTGCTGTGAGAGGAGAGCTCGTACACAGTCACGGATAATACTTGGCTTTCCTTTATCCTGTGCTGTCGTCTGTGGAAGCTGATAAATCTCACCAACTTCATTGTGTGACCTGGGAAATTGAGACACTCAGCAGTAATGGCCAAAAATTGTTCATGGACTCTAAATCCAGAAGAGCCAGTTAAGAGCAAGGGGTCTAAATTCATGTACAGTTAATATTTACTGTGCTTGCTGCTCTCAAGCCTCAAAAGTTCACACTTGGCTGCAGATTATTTTCAGATCTCAGTTTCCAGTTCCTCTAGAAAACTTTGGTGTTGTCTTGGTGGATGGAGAGTGTCAAACCCAGGCGAATGTGCCTGTCCTGCTAGGGATGAAGGCGAGCAGGAGCGATGGCTACCCCAAGGCATCAAAGAAGCCATCGGGTCTGCCCCGTCCAGGTGCACAGCTCTTGTGGATGGGGAGATGGCCATCCCATCAGGGTGCCCTGGGGTGTGCCAGACCCTGTGGGGACAACATGCTGTGGCTGTGGGGACTGTTCCCCCTTGGTGTCCTGACTTCGCCATGGGTCCTCCCATAGCCCTGCAGCTGATGGGGCTTCCTCTGCCAGAGACCCCCAGGATGGTGCGATGGTGCCCAGCAGCACAGCCCCATCTCAGCACCCTGCTTTCTGAGGCCAAATGCATGAGCCCATTGTCTCCTTATTTAAGCTAAGGAGCTCTCTTTGAAAGCTCCCAGACCTTTTCCAGTCCTCAAGGATGAGCTCAGAGAAGCAGCAATAGCTGCTTAAAATTGGGCGTTGGGGCCCCTGGACCCAGAGAGAGGCTGCGCGTTCCCCTCCCAGGGGAGGCCGGGAGGACTTTTGGTGCCTGCTCTGCCTGGCCCCAGCTCCCAGCCTCCCTGCTCCCTCCTGTCCCGAAAGCAGGCGACTGTGGAGAGGCATGTCGGGGCTTGTTGGGAATGCGGCTGGAGAAGGGAGTGTGTGAGCTGGAGAGATGGACCGTGATGGCAGGGGGCCACGGGGAAGCCACTCGGTTCATCTGGGCAAGGCTGGGATAGCGCAGGAGATGGGTAGCTGGATGGGTGCTCCTTGCTTGGCCCCGCTGTGCACCC
>NW_009602482.1:0-8751 GCF_000690535.1 Cariama cristata | reverse complement strand
CTGCATCCTCCAGCTGCAAACAGCTGGCGTGTTTGTTGGGAATGTGCCGAGCTGCACCGGGACCGACCCCGCTTCGGCACAGCTGGGTCAGCCAGCTCCCTTCGGCTGTCAGCCATGGGCTGATCCTGCACCCTGGCTGCTGCAGTGCCTGCAGGGAGGGTCCTCTCCCCCTGGGGTGCCCCACAAGCAGGGTGCTGGGGGGAGCCTCTGCTCTCCTCTCTGCATGTACAGCGATGGGCAGACAGCGCGGTGGATACCGAAGGCAGGCAGTGGGGCTGGGGCTGGGAAATGCCTTCCTCCTTGCCCCCCCTACTCATCAGCCGATCTCCTTGAGCACGTGACAGATTCCCTTTATCTGCTAATATTAGTCATAAACCAATCCAGATCTGTCCATAATCCTGTTAGAGCCTTTGACTCTTGCTCCTGTGACTCCTGGCAGCTCTAATTACAGATACTCATGCTGGTGATTAATGACTTGGTTCATCTTCAGTGGCACCAGTTTTACATGTGAAGCCCACTTTCCCCCTGCAATGATTTGTGCAAAGGGGAAATAATCCCTATTAAAAACCAACAGCACAGAAATGTGGTGTTGGCGTTTTGCCTTAATCTGGCCCTTCTGCACCCTGTCTGTCCTTTCAGTCGTCTCCCCCCAGCCTTTCATCTCTGAGAGAACGACCCTAATTGCCGTGCTCTCTAATTTTGCTGCACTGTAACCCATAAATCACTCCGACGCACGGAGCATTTTCATGCTCCTTAACAAAAGGAACGGGATTTTCTCCTCTGCTGCGTGTTTTACAAGTGACTAATTGCATCAAGGCACCTTTGAAGCAATGACTTCATCAATTGCTCATCCTGCAGACGCACTGCTGGTTATGTATGCCTGATCAGAATCTTACATTTATTAGGATTAATTTATTCTCCAATCATTTTTTTTTTTTCCGCTACAAGGACAGGAAAGTTGAGTGATGTTACTTGCTCAGCTACGTAAGCACGATTTCTTGCCTCATTACTGAGCCTGAGATATTTTTGTTAGATGTTGAAACTTCTCCAAATGAAAATGAGTAACGTTACATCTCGGACAGAAGTGCTCCCAGGACACCAGAGAAATCAAGTTATTTCAGGGTGCCTGCAAATTGGCTTTAGATCTTCATCATCTTCCTTTCTAATTTCTCCCCCCACCATTTGCCACAGGGCACATGTCTGCGTGAGCGATAGCACATCTTGGGGCTTCATACAAAGGGGGCCAGGAGGGGGTAAGTATATGTTTCTCCCA
Source organism: Cariama cristata (assembly GCF_000690535.1). Lineage (NCBI taxonomy): Eukaryota > Metazoa > Chordata > Aves > Cariamiformes > Cariamidae > Cariama > Cariama cristata. The sequence continues at coordinate 7,478 of NW_009602482.1, read as the reverse complement.
CCTAGACACCATCCAAAATGAGGGGGTTCTTGCTCTAGGTTAGCAAATCCTTACCAGGCTGCTGGCAAATCCGCTGGGTGTGTGGCTGAGCGGGAGGGGTGGGGAAGGGCTGGCTGTGTGAAAAAACCAAAAAGGATGTAGTGAACAAAGGCTGAGCATCTCCAAGGAGGAGGCATTGTAACTGGTGAGGACAGAGAGCAGTAAACATGGGCAAATTCACACCTTTTCTTAAAAACTGTGGTCAAAGTGTTTTGTAGGAGTAGTGGCTGATAACAACTGCCAGAAGCCCTTGACTCAGCTGCTAATCTCCCACCCCCAGAAAGACTCCTCTTTTGGAAAGGACCGAGCTTATTTGCATCCAGGCAGGAATTTTACCTCGGCTACTTCCAGTCTGGTGTTCATCTGCCCTTAAGTCACTGCTGACCCCAGCAAGTGCCTGGGGAGGAGATTTTGCGGTGTATTTAATGGACCAAATGGGGTCGTTTTGAACCAGAGCTGGGGTTAAGGCTGTGATCTGGGGGAGGTGTGGCGATGCTGGCGAGCCTCACCTGGGTGATGTGCAGCGCTGGGAGGAGGAGGTGCAGGAGAGAGGATGGAGAAGCAGCACTGGGGGTAGATGGTTTCCTTCTATTGTACTGTGAAGGAATGCACCAAGGGCCCCGTAACACGGGCTGGGAAAGTGCTCATGCAGCACCGGGGAGCTTGGGTTTGGCAAGAGACTCGAGAAAAGTGGGTGACTGCTTTAGAACGATTGGAGAGAGGGCAGCTCTGGACCTAGGAGACACAGCAAAGCCCAGGTCTGTAGAGAGACGTGCTTGTTTTATTTTACCAACAGCAAGGTGGCAAGACATCGACTGTTTTGATGGCAAATCTGCCGTCCTACTGGATGTCCAGCCTCGGTTCATGTAACGGGGCCAGCCATTAAGCCCGCGGTCCCGCTCTCCCTCCGGCCCCGTGGCAGGGGCTTGGGTTGGGGTGGACGAAGAGGGGATGTTGCCGAAAAAAAACATGTTAAGAAGCAAGGGATGTTGGTAAACGTGGGGCTTTGCCTACAGAGGGGGCTCCTGCACTGCCCAAGGCCATCGGGGCTGGGAAGGCAGGAGAAGGGATGCGGCGGCTGCCAGCTGACCTTTCTCAAACAGTTCATGGGTTTCCAGAGCAGCCGAGGTGTCAGCGGTGTAGAGCAGTCACAGCTTCCCAGTCGCTGGAGGAGGAAGGCAGGGGGCACTCGAAAGGGGAGGAAAAGGCTCCGTCCTGGAAGGGTGGAAACCTTGCAACCTATTAACCGTTTCTCAGCGGAGAGAGATGGAAAGCGAACAAGGGTCTGCGTTGCTCCCGCGTCGTGCTTGCCCGCTCCCATCCTTTCTGCCCTTCTCTCTTCTGCCCCTTGCCTGCCTTTGCCTCCTGGCTCCTGTGAAGGCAGGACCTAGGATATTGAGGATTTAGGTGAAAAATCAGCTCTAGCCCCACTAAACTGAGCAGACGTAAACAGAGCGGCGTGCTGGAAAGCAAAGCGTGCCTCCGCACCCAGAGCCCCGGCGGTCCCCATGGTTGTGTCTCCGTGCAAAGCCCTCTGCTTTGATGGAGTCTCTGTAATCAGACTTAATGAGTAGGCAGGGCCCCACAGAAAAACCTCTTCCAGCCCTTTTTTTTTTTAAACCAGCTCTGTATTGTCAGATATCTTCACTTGCTGAAAGCACATTTGTCTCGAGCAAGGGAAGGAGCTGAGCTGCTCCGCGACAGCCTGAGACACTTTTGCTCACAGATGACAAAGCTCGGGAGTAAATTAGCAGGCAGAGTCTGTGAAAGGAAATGTTTCCTTAAACGTTGCCATAAAAGCTAATTGGCCTGTAAGAGCAGCGTACCTGTGGGCCCGCGGCCTCCCGGGGTTCAGGACTCGAGGAATCTATTCCTGGCTCAGCTAATAATTTTCAGTGTGACTTTGAGCAGGTCATTTCAGTTCTTTGTGCCTTGGTTCCCATCTCTGTGAAATGAGAAGAATACTCCCTTTCAGAGCACTGATAAGGTTTAAGTACTAAAATTTTATTACTCAGTTGAAGATCCTTGGCAAAGGGATATTATGCAGATAGAAGGTTAATGATGATGATAGGGAGAGAATAAAAAAAGAAATTGCTGTTTTATTTTTATTTTGTTCTTTAAATGATGTTTAATAGCCAGTTTTCAATTTAGGAATAAAACCCAGTCCTCTGTGACCACCAAATTATCTCGCAAACGTTGTTCTGCATGCTCTTAAAGCTTGTAGACAAAGCGAGGAGCATACTCCTCATCTCTACTCTCAGGAGCAATCAGCAAAATGCATCTTGAGGCGCTGATCTCCAGGAAGAGTTTTTCTTTTTCCAATTAGGAAGCTTGTCTTGATTCATGACTAATTAAGAGAGCACTTCCCAAGAGTCCTCCACCCAGTGTTGTGGGTCTGGTAGGGGCTGGTGGTCCCCACTGGGGTGGCAGCCCCATCACACCAGGCATGGTGTCTGTTGGGGCAGCTCCTTGCCCATGGTCTGAGCAGATGGAGGGGGATGGAAGGACCTACCTAAGGTCGGGTAGGAAGTCGGGCAGAGCGGGCAAACAGGGCTTCAGCTCTGCCAGAGGGAATTAAAGGCTGAACCGAGCTATTACCCCCCGCAAATTAACACTGTGCCTTTCCAGCAGAAACTCTAGGCAAGCATGTCCCACCACTGTGATGACCTGGAGAGCGAAGGGGCTGCTTCCAGGAAAAGAGCATGTTAGTGCTAGCAGCGATGCTGCAGGCTGGGAGGGGTGCCCACAGGGTGGGTACCTACCCAGCCCTGCCCATGGTGCCCTACCCAGCTACCCTGGCAGCACTGCTGGCCACCCCAGTTTGTCATCCTCGCCACAGCCACCGTAGGCTGTAAATGTCAACCACAGCAAAACCAAGCACAGTCTGCGGCCGGGTGTTTGCTTATTTATTTCTTTTTTCATTTGTTTTTTTCACAAACATTAGCTATGTCAAGAATGCCATGTTCGTCACCCCCAAAGTATTACGAAAGTTAAGGTCAAATTCACGGAATAGTTTTGGCTGGAGAAAAGAACAGTATAGATGAGTTGGTCCCCAGTGGGTGAAGCGTGGGGGCTGAAGGATGCTGTCTTCTCTTTTTCCGCTGATTGTGGACAAGGGTTTCACATCCCGGTGGCAGTGTCCAGCCATGGGTGGAGGCTGCATCTGTGAAGATGCAGTCTCCATGCTTGTGCTCTCTTTTTACTGCTGAATTCCGCTTTGCAGGAATACTTGGTGAGATGCAGTTTCTTAGGGATGGTAATATCACTTGTTATGTCAACTGATATACCTGGAGAAGGAAACAGGGGAAAAAAGGACCGGCTTTTTGGCACACACACCCCCTACCCTCCTCATGGTCCAGTGGCTCATTTGAGAGGTGCAAGGTCTCTGCCCATTTTGCCCGTCTCCTCACACACTATCATACCCCTCTGGTTGCCCACACAGCCTTCCTCTGCTCTGTCCTTCTCCAGGTCTGCATCACCTCCCACCGAGCTTATTGTCCTGGGTTTTTTTTCTGCACAGATTTCCACTTCTGAGATTCTTTTCCCCCATTTGCATCTTCATGTCTTTCGCAGTGAGCTCCCTCCACCTCGTCCTGCACGCAGAGCAGCAGGCTTGCATCTTCTCTGGGGTCCCCGACTGAGCACAAATAGCTCCAGCCAGGAGCCTGCAAGCCTTCCGTGGGTGACAGTGCAAAATACACTTGAGGCATCGCATTGCTTTTTGGTTCCTGGTGCAGTTGCATTTGATTGCAGACAGTTTCTCCCTGGCTTGTCTTTGCCGTTGCTCTGCTTGGGAGGTTGGGTCACTCAACTGTAGCATTTGTCCAGTTTTTGTGAAGCGGCTCATTTCTAGCGCAGACAACAACCTTCAGCCATGGCTTTCTAGGAGAGTATTTCTCCACCTGGGTTTTGGCACTGAGCATGAGCCCTGCAGGTAGCTGGGTTGCAGAACATGGTGCTGTTTTCTGCTGACTGGCCAAAGCATCTGGCAGAGAGTGGCCAGGGTCATGAGCCAGGTCTGAAGACCTTATTGGCCCTTATTAGAAAATAAGCTTCAATTATTAGAAAATAATTTTCTGTGGCGTTATTGGAAAATAATCTTCAGTGGATCCAAACGCTCCCCCAGTGAGGCAGTTCAACCTCTTTGTTTGCACTGGCAAGCAACCAACACCAAAATTGCCACAGCCACGCCACTGCAAGATGGTGATTCATGACCCCTTAATCCAACTTGATGACCAAGCGTTAGCACAGTGGGAAAAATCACTGTAGGAAGATGAAGAAAGAAACCAAATGGTCTGTCTTGATCCTCCTTTTCAGCCCTGTGATGCGGGGCTGTCCTGCCGTGTGTCTCCCCGTGGAGGCTCTCACTGGCAAAGCTCGGGTGCCTGTTCCCTCTTTGCCCATGCTAGGACCTGAGGACTTGGGAACAGGAGGGCTTGGGGCTTTGTACTGACTCTTTTCTGGGGGAAGAATCCTACCCCAGAGCCTGTATTCAACCCTAAAGTGTTGGTCCATCACTTTTTCCCTTTGCTGTTGAACTCTTGAATATCTCTGAGTTTTTTCCCAGCACTTTATATTTTATTGCCTGTATAACAGGCTTCTAAACAAGGATCTTTGCACTGTCCCCATCCTCTCATCATGTTTACTCAAAGCTCTTCTCAAAGCTTTTCCAAAAAGCTGCCTTGTGTATAGACAGCCGGTTTTCTTCTCATGCCTGTGCCCCTCTCTCTCATCCCTCCATCTCCGTCTGGATTTTCCTGGCTTTGTCTCGGGGGGGGGGGATTCGACTCTAGGTGGAGGGTGCAGTGCCTGCACTGGGGAAGGGAAGGGGCTGTGCTCCCGTTAACCCTCCCACTTCAATAAATACAGTCATGGTGAATTTGTTGAAGACATGGGTTGATTTGGGGTTTTTTTGCCATCTGTGTCTGTACAGAGCCGATGATGGTGACAGTATTTCATAGAGTCATAGAATATCTCAAGTTGGAAGGGACCCATAAGGATCATCAAGTCCAACTCCCTGAAGTGGGAGCTGTCTGCTTGTATGTAAGTGTATAAAATCTCTCCCAACAAGACCTTGCGCTCTCTTGGAACCTCGAGGTGCTACTGCAAGATGAAACAGTTGAATACCACTGCCGAGCAAAAGGTCACGTTACGTCAGTAAAAACTCATCTTTGTAAAGAAGAGGAGCTCGGTCTACCTCTCTATTTAAGAGCCAGGCTGCAAGTTGTTGCCAGACGAGCTGTTTGGATATTTGGTTTGCGTAATGGATGCTGGGGAAGCGCTGCGAAAGGCTGGAAGGGAGATCCCACAAGGTATGGGTTTGCCTCCCGCCCCGCTGCAGCCTCCCTCCTCGTGCTCTGCCGCTCGCTCGGCTCTTATTCATACCAGGAATAAACCCAGCCCTTTTTTGACCTTAAGTGATGTTTTAGGATTTCTTTTATTTGTGGACCTTGACTTGGCCTTCTGTCGCTATTTGTCTCTCCAAAAAAAGGATTCTGCTCTTTCAATTTCTGCGTCTAATTTGGAGGGGGGATATTACCAATGGGGGTCAGTAAATAGCTCATCTGACTTCATAATACTTAGCATTTAGATAGTGCTTTCCACCATCAGAGCCCTTTGCAAACTCCCAGTAATCCTTCCAGCACCCCTCGAGTTAGGTAAGTATAACTAATCCCAAACAAATAGCTTCGGTGTGGAACTAATGTAGAGAATGCGTAAGAGTCATTTAAGATTTAAAAGAAAAGTAGTGGGTAATATCTCACAACCAAATTAGAAAAAAAAAAGGGCAGAGAGAAGGAAAAAATCCTGAGTTATTGAATTTGAAAGTTAAATCAGACTTGAACATGTTGTTAATTTGCATTTCAAAATAGCCTGTAGATATTACAACTACTTAGTGTAGGTCCTGCCATTTGGAGGTATGACATACATCAAAGCTTCAATAATACGAGAAATAATTAAATTTTAAATGCCCTCAAGTTTAGCCTTTTTGTGCATGTTAGACCTTACCAGGTTTTTAATATTTTTTTTTTCAGTCTTGCAAACAATACTGAATTCCATTTTTTCTGTGTGTTTATATCCAATAACTGTATTTACTTTCTAGTTTCCAAATTTCACCCCCCTCCTGCCTCTCATCTCTGATGACTGGGAACTCGAGCAGATTTGCACACCCTCATTAGTAACTTTGTCAAAATGTCTTGTAAATTGTGAGTCTTGATTCACTTTTTTCCCAAGTCTGGTTGAACAGTTGCATTCGGTCACCGACAGAATTCATTCATCCATGTTCCATTTGGGATAAATTTCTGAGAGAAAGGGCTCAAAACCAAATTCCCTTTGGAAACTGAGGACCTGATCTTTGTTCTAGACGATGACTTGCCTTCTTGTGCATCCAGCACCACGGGCAGGAGACCACATCTGAGGGGCTTGTGGGGAGGAAAACTGCAATTAGAGGCTGAGATTTCCAATTCTAGTGGCTCAACAGGCCACCTCCCATCTGCTTTCCAGTGTCAGCTGTGGGTGCTGGACCAGACCTAGGGCTCCAGCAGGCCAAGTCTCCTGTGAAAATACATCTGCTTGTGCAATTATTTGCCCATCCAGGAAATCTCCTTGCAGACTGAGGCACTCTCAGCTGGCGGTTTCCCCGTGTGTATCCTCTGAATGGATCTGTCGTGTGTGGACTTCAAAAGACAGCCTCTGTTTAGGGGCACCTCTTTGGTTGTCTTGCACCCATGCATTGCAATCGCAGCTGATCCCTGTGTTGTGTAAGATGCTGCATGATCGATCAGGGTTTTACAGAGCGATTTAGCTGCAGATGCGATCGCAAACCACAAGTAGCTATAGAACATCATAAGGACTTTTTGCAGCATTTTTATTGCTCCTGAGCATTGCCCACTGAGCCAGGTCCCTGCCACGGGACCAGCACTCACAGCAGTGGTGCATGCCCAAACCCCCGAGTGTCCCCGCTGCCCTGGTTTGTGTTGGAGGGAGTTGGGGTGACCAGACGAGACGATGCTGGGTGAGCACTGGCAAGGCTGCGGGCAGTGCAGGGCAGGACCGAGGTGTGCTGGGGGGGTGGTCCTGGCGTGGGAGAGGGCTTAGACCTATGCATGGGGCAGGGTGTGTCAGGGGGCTGTGAGTCCCAGCTGGGGCATCTCAGGAGTGGAGACTAAGAGTGGGACAAGCTGTGGTCCAGGCCAGGCTAAGCTACATTAGCAGAACTGCAGAGGATGCTCTCCAGGTGCTTTTCTCCCTTACACTCAGCTAAATCCAAAATCCAAAATCCACTGCCTCCTGCCCCAGGTTATTTCTAAGCAATTACATATTTGCCTCAGACTTCTCTTCCCCTCCATCTTCAGCCCCATGTTTTGACAGGAGAGTAATGAAACATGCCTGAAGAGGACCAAGCATGATGATTTATTGCAAAGATCAGTCTCAGGAGAGGC
>NW_009602481.1:1005-1314 GCF_000690535.1 Cariama cristata | reverse complement strand
CTGAGCAGCCTGGTGCCGGGGGGCGGTGAGTGACCCTGGGGCGTCCGTTTGTGTCCCCCCCCTTCCAAATCCCTAGGCAGAGGCGTTGGGTGCTCTGGATGGGGCTGTGCATGGGCTCCTCGCAGCTTGCAAATTCATCTCTTGCCTATCTTTGAGCTTGAGTTTATCTTTTAAACCTGGCGGTTAAGCTGGAGGGGGATTTGCTTGATGGGGTTAAGCCGCTTCTCTTCAAGACCTCTGCGAAACTTGAGTGCTTGGTGGGTGGGCGATGGTTTTAATTCGTTAAATGTTGGTTAAGTTTTCAAACCC
>NW_009602481.1:0-906 GCF_000690535.1 Cariama cristata | reverse complement strand
CTGGAGCTAACCCCGGTCCGTACGCATGAAAATCAGGCTTTGGGGCTGTGCTGGGAGGGATTAGCCTTGCGTCAGCCTCACTCCGCTTGCCGCTGCAAACCCCATTAATGCAAGCCCATCCCTGCAAACGGCCCCGTGGGCACCGCGGAGGGGATGGGATGGTGGCACGGGGATGGGAGGGGGGTCCTCGTCTGCCTCCCCCACGGGGGGTCGAGATCTGGGTGTGGGTGCTCTCGGGCGCAGGTCTGTCCCTGGAGAGCCTGCTGACCAACATGAGGTGCAAGTGCATCAAATCGACCGCCCAGGTCATCAACTGGGGGCTGATCCTTGCCATCGACGTTACGCCGCCGGGCATCCACTGCAGGAGGAAGGAGATCATGTAAGTGGAAAGCCTGCAAACCGATTCCTGCCGATTGCTTGCTGACGTACCAGTGCGAAAATACGCAGGCGCTTGCACCCTCTCCGAAGCCCCCAAATCTTGCTGTGACTCTTGCAAGGCACGGGCTGTAGCATGGGACGTCGCTGCCCGTTTTAACGGGGGTTACCCCTGGTGTGGCTCACGGAGCTGAGGTCGAGGCCCAAAAAATCCCGTCTATCTCCCAGCAAGGGTTGCATGGGTGCCGGGGAACGAGGGCTTTTCTCTGCAGACAGCGGTGCGGTTAGAAAAACTTTGGGGCAGAGGCGTGCGTGGGGCTGAGGGGGTCTCGTCGCCTTGTAGCCTCACCCTGAAGAAAAACAAGAAGGTGTGCGTGGCCCCCGAGGCGTCCTGGATCCGGCTCCTCATCCACAAGCTGATGCAGAGGTACCCAACGCCTCCCAGTCAAAAACCAAGCGGTGTTATCAAACGTGTTGGAGGGATGATCCCCTCCTCATGACTGCTTTTTCTTTTTTTTTCTTCTTTTTTTT
>NW_009602480.1:842-1048 GCF_000690535.1 Cariama cristata | reverse complement strand
GGGGGGACCTCAGGGGCTCCCAGCTAAAGCTAGGGTGAGCAGAAACCCCCTGGCATGGGGATGCACGACGGACCCTGCCGAAACAGCCCTTGGGGCAGCACGACCTGCAAATACAGACACCAGACGAGTGCACAAAACTCCGGTCTCAGACCTCCTGTGTTTGCTCCTGCGCCCTGGCCCGCAGTGGCGGGGGGGGGGGGCGGGCG
>NW_009602480.1:392-682 GCF_000690535.1 Cariama cristata | reverse complement strand
GCCAGTGCACCGGGGTGCCAGTACACCGGAGAGCTGCACCCAGCTGGGAACGCAGCCCCCGGCCACCCCCAGGGCTGAGTCCCGGCGTTGGGGATGCTCGCTTTGTTCACGGACCCCTGGAACCATCCGTGCCTTTGCGGTAAAACCAGAACTCCCTGCCTTAAAAGCCAACGATCCCGCAGCCCCGATGGGATCGGTCTCCCCTGTGATCTCCAGCCAGGCGGCCAGGCCAGCAACCCACCCGCCGACGGCGGGGGAAGCAGCCATGGGGTACACTCCCCGGGGGAGGG
>NW_009602480.1:0-281 GCF_000690535.1 Cariama cristata | reverse complement strand
TGCAATGCCCACCCATGCAATGCCCCGACGCTCAGCACCGGGTCTGCCCTTCCTTAAGAAAAAGAGATCCTCAACCAAAACGAATGCACTCGACCAAAAATTGCACTGACAGTAACGATGCGACTGAAAGTTTTCTCCCGATAAAACATTTTCTGGGTACTGATCCTGGCTCTTCTTTGCCCCACCCTGTAGAAGCCAGCCGGGTCACGCTCCCCCGTTACAACTCACATCCTCAAACTCAGTTTTATTTTGTTTTCTCTACTTTTATGGATATTATGTTC
>NW_009602479.1:1452-1682 GCF_000690535.1 Cariama cristata | reverse complement strand
CAGGGGTGTCTGGTCACCTCTGCCTGGCACGGCGTGGCCGTAGGAGGGGTGATGGTGGGGAGGCCCTGGCGCAACAACCCGCTCAGCCAGCTCGGCATGGCGGCGGTGCCGGCAGAGACCGCGGGCTGCACAGGGCTGAGTCACCGTTTGGCGGGGCCAGTCTCTCCCAAGAGCTGCCGTCGCTCTGTCACCCTCGCTGTCCAGGTCCGGGGCCATCTGCCTGGTGTCAC
>NW_009602479.1:0-1247 GCF_000690535.1 Cariama cristata | reverse complement strand
GCTGTCCCTCAGCTGATGCAAGGCAGAATTCAACAGCAAACTTTCCCCGCAGTGAGCGAAGGGAGGGGAGAGGGGGTAAACGCACAGCCGTCGGTCTGCCCTTTGTATGTCAGGCAAACATCTTGAAGCACTCGGTCGGTGACTCCTCCGTGCTTGGGGGTCAAGTTCAAGCAGCGGCGTGGTCTTCAAGCTAATGAGGGCTGAAAGCGGGGTCCTGCCTCGCACCCCGCTGCTACGTCCCCTGGGGCTGCCAATAGCCCCTAAAGACAAATAAATTCCCCAGAACGAGCTCTGGAGCCTAACGAAGCGCCAGGGAGGAGAAACGCAGGGTCCCTTGCGTTGCAATGCTGTCTGGCAGGAAGGTGCAGGCAGGGCAGGCAGAAGGATTTACCAGGCTCTGAATTGCACAAGTTTTAAGGAGCTGCTTTGCATTTCACACGAAAGCTCTTGCTTAAGTTAAATCAACCTCCCGTAGCTTTCGGTGGCATTTTCACAAGCGGCCGACGGCACGCTGCCGACTACAAACGCGGCTCCCCAAGGGCCCCCATGGCTTTGAGCCGGTGCCAGCTCCTCTCCAGCGCTGCCAGCACACCTGGGTCACCATCGCTGCCCCTCCGATGGGATGCACAGCCGGGATTGTGCAAGCTGCACAAAGCCGGCACGGCGCAGCTTGCAAAATCCCGACTGTGCATCCCATCAGAGATTTGGCTGAGGCTTTTAAACTCATTGCATTTTTGCCCAATCTTTTTTTTTTTTTTAAATATGATTCTGCTGCCAGCAATGGGAGTCTTCTCCCATATCTACAAGTTTTCTCTATATTTGTAATGCAATCCTACTTTCTTCCCAAGACCGGGGGGGGAATCTTCCAAGAGACTGCCATAAAATCCTGTTTATCCTCTATTCCCCAATCTCCCGTTGCAGCATCTTGGAGCCTGAATTAGGGATGTGGTGAGTGGGGTGCTCGGAGCATCCCTGCAGGGTCCTCCCTGTCTCTTCTCAGGGGGCCGGCAGTGCCCTCTGCCCGCTCCTCAGACCGTTTCTGACTTTAATTTCTCTTGACTCCTCTGCGCTTTGATGCGAGCCCCCTCGGCGCTGGGAGCGAGCGGCCGCTGCCAGCTGAACTTTGGCCCCTGGGTGGGCTGGGGATGCTCCTGTGATCTGGCCGTACCCTCTGCCGAGCAGCCCCAGGAGCTCTTTCTGCCGAGAAATAAAATAGGCAAAAAAACAAAGTCAAAAGTCTCCTGAGC
>NW_009602478.1:248-489 GCF_000690535.1 Cariama cristata | reverse complement strand
CGGCAGCCTGAAAATAGCATAACAAGGCTTCAGCGAAAGGGCTGTGTTTGGAAATCAAATTGGGCATAAATAAGAGAGCTTCAGCGGGACTGTGGCAGTGGTGGGGGTCTGCGCAAGGAACCAGATGACGAAATTATTAAAAACTCAAGCAGCAGTGCTGCAAATCGCAGCCGTGCCTCAGAGTTAACCTGGACACCAGCTGGAGCAAGACACCCCAAAATCCCTTCCCAGGCGCAGCTGT
>NW_009602478.1:0-208 GCF_000690535.1 Cariama cristata | reverse complement strand
GGCCCACGGCGGGTGACCCTCCCCGAACCCCTGCTGCAGCCGGGGATTCCTCTAGCTCCTGCACCCTCTGACTAATGGGGACCAGGCCATGCCTGGTGTGGGGGCTGCCCTCCACCCCACGCTCACCAGCTTCGCTGAGAGGCCCCAGCTCCTCAGCTCCATGGAACGGAGCAGCCATGCACTTGCATGGCCTGGCAGCGTTGCTGCT
>NW_009602477.1:46225-46897 GCF_000690535.1 Cariama cristata | reverse complement strand
AATGGAGACAACCTATATTTTTTAAACAAGAAAGGTAATTAACCACTGTGACTGTGTAAGGATGTGATGAATGTTCCATCACTTGATAGGGCTTCTAAGGCTATCAGTGTTTCAGTACAAGACGGATGTCTTTCCAAGACACAGTAGCTCAGCCAGAAGTTATGGTCATGTTGCAGCAATAACTGGTGGAAGAGGACACATGAGGATGGTCACAGTCGTTCCTTCTCACCTTAAAAATCTTTGGGTTTATGAATGAGCAGCTTTCCAGGATTATCAATTAAGGTCAATTTGAAAATTAGAGAAAAACTTCAGTCTCTTTACACCCAGATTCAGTCAGAGCAGTGCAGAGTATGCATGTGACAGCCCCAGCAAACCGGAGTCTTCTGAAGCATAAGCCCATTTTACTGCTCAGTCCCTTCCCACCTGGGGGAATCCTAGGGAGGATGGACTTGTCTTCCTGTCCTCGCTTTCCCATGGTGAATCCTTTCATCCTGATTGTGTGAATCTGGCTGTCCTTTATTATGGCAAAGGTGCTGAGGCTGCCTGCAAATGCCATCTGCCTTCAAGCTGGTGATGTCAGGGACCTTCCAAAAAGGACTCTGCAGTCACCTGAATCACAGCAAGAGCAGATGGGAGGCAGATCCACGCTGCAGGTAGGGATGTGCCTGGGTT
>NW_009602477.1:26924-46194 GCF_000690535.1 Cariama cristata | reverse complement strand
CCTGCTGAGGAATCTGATTTCTTCCCCCGAATTCCCTCGTGGCACCTGAGTGAGGGCTTCTGCCTGGACAAGGTGGGACAGATTTGGGCTCTTGATCACACCCTCAGCTTCATGCAGTCAAAACTGAGAAACAAAGCTTCACTGAAGGTGCAGCCATATGAAATATGGCCAGGCTTTTTTTCTCTCTCTTTTTTTTTTTTTTATTATTTTGAATTTAAAGGGAATATTTAGGTTAACTAAGGATCAAGGACTTTCTGTCCCTTGCTGGGCTAGCTTAGGAGGAATAGAAAAGGACTTTGGAAAGCATTTCCATGTAGTGAAAAGTATCAGATAAAATGTGGAGTGCAAAGATTGCAGCAGCAAAATGAAAGAAAAGGGTCAGAGGAAAATAAGGAAAGGAAAAGGAGGTATGTCGCAGACAAAAGGAAGATTGCAAGAAGAGATTAAGATGTTTTTCAAGTACAGGAGGAACAAGAGGTCAGTGAAGGGCCTTTAGGAGATGACAAGGGTAATTTAGTGACAGAAGAGGCAGATATTACAAAAAAATTAAATTAATTTTTTTTGCTTCAGTGTTCACAAAGGAAGATGAGGGAAGCATGCCAGAATTTTTTTCTTGCAGAGAGGAAGGAGAAATCCTGAAGGATATAGAAGCTCAGGGCAATGCAGATAATCAGGAAATTAGAACAAAACAAAATAAAACCAAACCAGAGGGATGCTGTGTCAGCACATGGGCTGCCAATAGACCAAAAGGATTATCTGTGACTTGATGAGAACAGAAAACAAAACCAACAATGACATTCCTGCCACTGGGACTCCTCCTTCAGTGATGCTTAAGAAAGGAAAGTGAGTGGCAAGAAAAGCATCCAAAGCAAGACAGTAGTGTAAACCAGGAGTATAGGATACTGCGGAAGAGAGAGATCTGAAAACTCTTTAGAATGTGGGATGAGTCATGAACTAAAAAAGACCATTGCAATAGGAAAAAAAACCATTAAAGCCCACCTGAGGACACATCAAAAACTCACTGATATTTCCTTAGTCTGGCAGCTCAGGAAGATGCTTAAGTTGATAAAAAAGTCACCATGTTCATAGATGGTGAGAATTAGTATCACCCTGTTCACCTAGCTCACACAAGCTCCAAAATAGGTGTAGGGCTTAGTACACCAGCCATCAGGATCCGTATTTATTGTGTAAATGTGAGCTAAATTCCTGTCAACTCATTTTAGCACGTTGTAAGAGAAGCTCTGCATGGTGCACCTCGGAAAGGCAGCCACGCTGCAAAGAGTTGCTTTGATGCACATCGAAAGTATGCACACGGGAAATCTTTGCGCTGTAGCTGGAGTGCTGTAAATCGACACCCTAATTCACAGTACACTTAACTTCTCTTCCAACGAAAGCCTGAGCACCTGGACCCAAAAAGAAGAAAAATAAATTTGTGGGTATTTTTCTAGTGAAATTACTCAAGTGTGAGCTTCACTTAGTGAGAAGCGAAGTTGTCCATGGACTGAGTATGGGAGTTGACAGGATTTCTAGTTGTACCGCTGACTTCCATGGCCTTCAGCAAGATAAATAACCAGTCATGCAGCTGTCTTTTGGAGTAATAAATCCTCTGCCCACTACACATGGCATTGTCGGGAAAAGTGAAGATCCTGCCCTGGCTTCTGACATGGACCACAAAACTGCATGGAGGGTTTACTCTTGCATTGGCTTTTGAAAATGCTGAATTCTAGAGATTAGTGTGAGAGAGAAATTCAGGCCTTAAAATGTGCTATCCACCTGGTAGGACTTACACTGGTGTTTAAAAGACAGAAGATGAGCTCTGTTCTTCCCCCCTATTCTGGATGGACAAGGGCATTGAGTCCTATTGCAGTGCACCCCTTGGTGCTGGAGGATGGACGGACACGGGTTGATCTGCCATTCACTGTGAGGACAGAAGAGCTGCGAGTGGGGAGGGGGGAGCTACTGGCTAACCTGCCTTGCTTCAGATGAAACCGGAGGGCTCTGTTTAGAAGGGAGAACACCAGAGAAAAGCAGTGTGGTGAGTTTGGGTTCTTTGATGCTAAACCAACCTGGTTTACAGATTTTTTTTTTAACATCCAGTTTTTGTGCATTGTATAGACTGACATGCCAGGTAGAGTCTGAAGATTATTTGAAATACTTCAAGGATTTATCACCACAAAAAATTTCTCTCCACTGCTAGTTTTAAATCTTTCTACAACTAGTTTTAATTCTTTCTTTTCCTTCTCAGTTTGTTAATGCCTTTTGCCCTTCTGGTGTGCTGGCTGCAGGGTATCACAAGGGCATGAACCACCACATCGCTGGTCAGTGGACCAGCTAGGAGAAATGTTTTTAAAGAGTGGGCTACAGGCCAAAACTAGGCTAAGGACCTATGATCAGGCTAAGGGCCAGATCCTGTGACCCTCACGCAGACCCACCTCCTCAGGAAATCAACAGGGCTTGGGTTTCCAGAAGAATTTTGGGCTTTGGTGTTGGACTGCTGTAGTGGGGAGAAAATGCAGGTGCTGAAGTTCAATCTTCCATTTTTAGTGTGGGACTCTGAGTGATGACAGCCCTAACGAGAACCTGACGGAGAGAGTCCTGCAGGATGCGCAGCGCTTGTTCCTGATGAATGATGTCGTGCAGCCAGTGACTGTAGATCCATATGTGACTCAGGACAGCATTCGATTTTCCAAACTGGTAGTTGACATTGTTCAGGGGAAGGATACACTCTACCACGTGATGTATATTGGAACAGGTAAGAGCATCAGGGCTTAAGAAAGTTCCCTCCACTTGCTTGTAGACCTAGCAGCCCTGGGAGCCCAGTCGTGACGTCATTACATAGTTGTCATTCAATATCATTTTGGCACAAAACTGCATGGAAGTTAGTTTGCCTGAGTAAATTAAAAGCAGGATGGAGGACTTGAGGCAGAGTCCCAAGTGAGCAGACCATAAATCTACATTATGTTTAAAAACAACAATAACATTTTTCTCCCTTTTATAAAAACATGTTTCAACTATTCAGGCTAATACATAACAGTAGGGAAAAGCAAAGGTCTCTGAAATGCTCTGTGGTTTCATGCGTGTAAGTTGCCTCTCTGCACTATGACATGCTCATCTCTAAATAAGTAATAATACTACTTAACCTCTAGGCTTGCCCAAGGTTTTAATTATGTCTTTCTTTTCACTTCTGTGTGCCCACTGGTGTATGACTTCCAGTGCTTTCAGGAATGTGCATGCACTGAAATGTAACGCAGATGGGGAAGCTGAGGCAAGTGCTTTTTTGTGGTAGCATAGCAAGCCAGTGGTAGAATTAAGTACATGATTTAGTCTCCTGATTTCTACTGCCATCCTCTAATTAGCAGGACACATTGCCTTTTCTGAAAAGCACAGCTATCTTGGATAAATGAAGGATGCTGAAGAAGGACAAAGTGTTATAAATGGTTGTCTTAGCCCATATTCATTCTAATGATAGAGGTTAAATTAAATAGTTTGATTAATCAGAGCATATGGCCAGCCTCATGGGTATAATGTTGTTATCCTCTATTGCAGAAGCTTTGAGTTTAGAAGAAGATGGATTGCTTCCATAAATGTTAGTTTTATCTCACATCTGAATGCAGAGTCATTGCCTCATTCTCATGTTAACACCTTCCAGGACTGTGTCATCATTTATCTAACTTTTACCACCACTTACTTCAAAAGTGATCATCTTGGATGTGTTCTAGTAACATTCCCACTGTGGGAGCCTCCATGGACATTGATTGTGATGAGAAGATTTTACTTAAATGGAAATAAAACATGGTTCTGCCATTTTGAAATCTTGGTATTTCAAGTGAGGAGTCCCAGCTACAAAGCCTGAGAGAAAGCTGTGATACTTTCTGCCTGGTATTGTCTGTGTAGAAAGGTCCACTGCCATTACCTTACCTCCTTATTTGTGTTTGTTTTCTGGCCCTGGTTAGGGGTGACTGAAGAGTAAGCTCTCCTGGACCTGAGACATTTAAACCAGTCCAATACTTCAGTAGAGATGGCCCTGCCCAGAGGTAGCCCTGAACACAAACCCAGTCCTGAGACAAACCAAGCCCAAACTTGGGCCTCAGTCTTGTTCCACACTTAAGGCCCTCCTAAGTGAAAAAGAAGCTTCGCATGGTAGCCAACCCCGACACTGTAAGTTGCTGAGCTTTGGCACCAATACAGAAGTTGCCAGGATAGAAAGATTAAGCTTCAGGAACAATCAGGGCTGACAGACCTCTTTGGGGTTTTAATGAAAAATGGTGTGGTTGCCCCCTTTTCCCCATCATAAATCTGCTACAGTTTATCAGATCTTTAAATTGTTTAGGTAATAGCACTGTGAACAGAAACATATATATTTCTGTGTATGCACTGCTCATGCCATAACATCCCCTTGTCAAGCTGGCAGGACGGCTTCTTCCCGGAAGAGGATCAATTAGATCCGTGACCCATGCAGTCATTACGGACGCCTCTGAGATTTCCAGCAGGGCCGCTGCATCTGTTGTCATTTGTCATGGCATCAGATCACACCAATCTGCTCCGTAAACCAAAAGAAATACAGACTCGAGGCACCAGAAATGATCCCTGCTATCTCAGGTCACCTTGCTGTATAACTCACTGGTAACGGGACCAGACTCTTGTCTGCCTCAGTGCTCCAACTGGGAAATATTTCCAGGTAGTCACTCTCCAGATGGTTCACGTCCTTCTGGGTTCCCATTAAAATGCATTCACAGGCGGTTTCTGTAATGTCTGAGAACTGCTGAGGATTGTAATGATGTAGCTGGAGCTCTCTACCACAGGCAGTAGGTGACCCAGAAGTAGGTTTAAAGCAGCTGTGTGAAGATGATGTTAATATTTCACTCTTTAGGCAGGTACGAAATTAAGTCAATGCCTCCAAGATTTACTTGTGCCTTGTTTCTTGTTCTATTAGAGTACGGCACCATCTTGAAGGCCCTTTCTACCACTAACAGGAGCCTGAGGAGTTGTTATTTAGAGGAAATGCAGATCCTCCCTGACGGACAACGGGAAGCAATCAAGAGTCTCCAAATCCTGCACAGCGACAGGTCGCTCTTTGTGGGCCTAAATAATGGAGTGCTAAAAATTCCTCTGGAGAGATGCTCCATGTACAGAACAGAAGGGTAAGCAAATTTACAGCTCTGATATATTCCACTTCAGGTTAAAAAGAAAAGCACCAGGGAAACATACTCCAGTCTGATTCGCTTTAGAAGGCTTTTTTTTTTTAATCACCACAAGACAAAAGACATTGTTGAAAGTGCATCTCCTGATAGATACATTCATGTCAGGAGCAATGAGAATGAGCAATGGGTTTTTTTTGTAAATATTAATTAGTCCTCATCAGAAATTAATTGTATGTTTACAAAGGAAGGGCTTGCAATATTTACTACTTTTTTTTTTTTAAACTTGACATTTCAGTGTTGCTTTTATTAATTCCATGTGTTCTGCTGGTGGTTCTTATTGGCAGTACGGCTGCAGGTTTCTGAATCTGAGTTGCAGCCAGCCTATCCTGGCTTATCCGAATGATCACCTCTCAAATGTCTGACGAGGCAGGGCTGGGCTGCGTAGCAACTTGTTACTGCTTTTGAAAACTAATAGCTCATCTCAACTATGTGTGACACCTCTTACACCTGGATAGATTCGGTGCCTTCATTGTACCTTTTAAAGGGAGTAGGAAAAAAGACTTTTTTTAATCGTCAGCCCTGGCTCCAGAGCAGTTTTCCACCCAGAAATGTGTGTACAAGGTTTTTGCATCCAAATGGTATCCCTCTGTTTAAGCAGGTGAAAGAATGTGATACAAACTGATTGACATATATGCTCAAACAATCTCCCTGAATGTGTAGCATGGTCTGCTGCAGGTAATTGCCTGTTTACATCTCTTGAAAATACTCTTCTTTCTCCTCTCTAGCTTTTGCCTTGCTTTCCTTGCTGAGAGTTTTGTCTGAAACTGATGTCCTCTGTGCTAGACAAGAGGAAGGATTTTGTTAGCAACATCTAAACAGATTCCCTCTTTCATGGCCTACTTCAAGAAGTCCCTGTTCTCTCACAAAAAAAATTGGTGTAGAAAATTTCATCATAATTTTATTTTCCGCAAGTAGAGTTTATCTATCAGCTTGTACTAAATTAATGTCTGTCTAAATATAAAAATGCCAGCTCTTTCTATTTTCATTGAACCTCTTCATTATCCCTTTCAGAAAACATAACTTGGCCATTACTGCAAGTTTGACACAGAAATGTTTAATGTGTAAAGGTTTAGTTGCTTATTCAGACAGGCTGACAGAAAAGTGTTTAGTAAGAGAAAGAGAACTACAGCTGGAAAATGCCATCCTGTCCTCAGCCCTTAAAAGCAGAGATTTAAAAAGGTAGAGCATAACAGCTGTCCTCTTCAGTGTCCTGGAGTTTCAGTTTGAGAATATTTATGTGTGTATACATATATATGATCCAATTTCAAGAGAGATGAGTTCTTCCTTTTCTTTCTTTTCCTACTCTTGGGTTCAGCTTTCCGGTAATTTATAGATCGTGTCCCAGTTTCAGCCTGCATAAGTATTTTGTATGACACTTCCATTAAAACTCAAATGGTGGAGGTTTGCTCAACTGCCTGAAAAAGGGGCAAGCAGGGAAAAAGCAGTAGTGGCTGGAGGGCAGACGGGTGGGGGTACCACAGAGGAGCACCATCTATTTGGGACCTGAGGGCCACAGGGCAGTCCCTTGCTAGTATAAACTTATCCCAGCAAAACAAAAACCTGGCTCCAGAGAGATTCACTTGCCTGCTGGTGGCCACAAACCACCTGAGCGTTGTGCATTGTATGGCACCAAGTCCCGGCTGAAATTACTGCGAAGCTTGTGTACCAACGCTGGTTTTTTTCTAAAACAAACTTTCTGGAGGCATTTTTCAGTGAAATAACGAAGCAGTCCAGCTCTTTGGGGGCTGGAGACTCAAACTCTGCCTCCATTGACCAGTTTCAGGATACTTTTAGGCAATTTAAGACAGCCACTGGGCAATACCAAAGTACATGAGATAGGATCTCGTGACAACATGGTGGGTGCATACATTTGGCAGTGTGGGAGATCAGAATTTCCCAAATTCGGGTGCTGACCAGCTAGTGTACTTGGGTACACTGTAATGGATCCTTTGCCCCAGGGCTGAGTCTTGTGGAGGGACTGTGCATTTGAAAAAAAGGAGGAAAAAACCCCAGAAAACTTGGGAAAGCCAAGGAAGACCATTATTTATTTATTTGTTCAAAAGGATGTTTGTGATATTATTATGACTTTTTAAGCTAATTTTTTTTTTTTTGGTAGGAAATTATTCAACTGCAAATTTTTCAGCTTAGCATCCTGGCTATGTAGGTGATAAGTCAACTTGGCCTCCTTTGTATTTATTTCAATACTGAACTGTATCAAGAAGGATATTTTAATTTCCTCCAGTGCATTCCACCTGGCACTTCTCCGGGACTGTGATTTATTGCTTATTGTTGTGCCTGTGTTTAATACAGGACAATATACAGCCACCATGGGAAGAAGGGCTCCCACACGTACAACACCCCTTGCTTACTTTTTGTCTTACTGTGACTTCTTGCTTGGCCTCCCTGAAAAGCTCTGCTTTCAGCAGTTTTTATAATGTAATCGTTTTGATGGGGGATGAGGAAGCTTGGAGGTGATGGAGAATTTGTGCCTCCCAGGCAGGAATACCACAACATTGTTTGTTTTCTTTGGCTCTGCCTTATGTTATCAGGGAATTTTGCAGCGTTTTACACCCTGGGGGCTGATGTGGGTTTGTGATTGCTGACATAAAGCTCTTGCCTTCACCCTGCCTTCTCCCTTCTTCTTGGAACAGACGATCATGTATGGAGAGAAAATTGATCCTAGCATTGATCCCCTCCAGCAGTCCTTGCTGCTGTGCTGCTTTAAAACCTTGGAGCTTGGCACCGAGGCTCAGAAATGGGGCAAAGGAAAAAGCAGCAGCGAAGAGAAGAGGTGGAAAGGGAAAAGGATTTCTGCCATCTCCTTTACTGTTTGTTTATTGACACGGCACCAATTTAATCTCTTAAATGGTGACCAGTAACTCAGCCCCATGTCTTGATATAGTTTGTTGACCCAATATATTTCTAGGTGTCTGAGCAGTGTTTTGTGTGTGCCCACTGACCTGTCTCAATCTGTCTTTTCAGAACAGCCAGTCCTAGCAACAGGAAGACGTCTGTAATGTCAGCTGCCCAAATTTACAGGCTGGACTTAGCTGCAGGGACCTTGCCTTGTGTGTGTATTTTCCTGTTGTGCTTCAGTGCTGCCATTCCCCACTCTCACTGGAGACTATTAGGAAGATGTCCAAGGCAAGCAAAACCTACAGGCCCTTCGAACATGCAGTGTGTTTTGAAGGTTCCTTTGCTGGGTGGTATCTTGGCTGTGCTTGCTGCTGGATTTTGCATGGCTTTAAAGTCTTTGTAACCTCCCTGCAATTTTCAAATGAGCTTGGATTTTTACCTCAAGTCACCCCCAAGCTTTGGGGAGGGATATTTGGAGAGCCAGCACTGCAGCTTTATCACTGACACTACCATATCTCTAGAATGTGTCTGAACAAAATCCTGAATCTGAATTTTAGAGAGGTGAGGACTTCAGATCTGGACCATTATTTTCAGGTGGGGCTTATCTGTAGGGGTAACTCAGTAATGTTTTCAAAGGGTGGGGTGAGATTGTTCATTTTAGGATTTGCAATCAAACAGGCAAGAAAATGAAGCTGGCTGTTACAGAGAACACGTTGTGATCTCTTTGTATTGCCCCTTTGCAGCATCAGGGCCACAGACCTCTGAGCAGACAGAAACCCTGAGGTGGGCCTTGGGGTGATTTTGTAGCCATTTTTTAATTACACATTCAAATGAGGAAAAGAAAATGTGTTTGGGAATGAGACCAGAGGATCTCTTGAATACCCACCTTTTTTGCTCTCCCTGTCCTGAGCAGTTTATTTTAATGCACTTTATTGATATTGATATTCATTCTTTCCTCTCCTTCCCTCCAGTTTTCTGCCTAAAATTTGCAGTTTGCATGATGCAGGTTGCAATTTTAGGATGTACAGTGTGGCTCTGAGAAGAGTTTGGCTTGCCTGTCCTCTCCTTTTTGGGCTGTGCTCACGTGTGGGTATCCCATCAGGTTGTGTGAGTGCCTCAGGTCAACCTCATGCCACTGGAGATACTCCTCCTTCCCAGGCTGTGTGGAGAGCCAGATCCTCTTGCATGCAGCTATGACACCCTCTCATTTGAACTCTGCCTGCTTTTTTGACCCAGTTGCAGGGAGTTTACTGTTGACTGATGCTGAGCTCTTGCCCTCCTACTTGGCCTAAATTCTGCTGTACATCCCCTCGAGCCATAGTGCTTAATGCAAAGCTAGCAGAAATGACTCAGCTGACAAGTACTCTTATTTGCTGACTTGAGATCTATGTGAGAACACAACTCACCTCTAAATAGCTCTGGGCCAGTGATCAGACAACTAAGTACATATAGGTGAGTAACTCCTGAAATGGCTTCAGGGAGATTTCAGAAGAAAAGGGTCAGCAGCTGCAGTACAGAAGGAGAGTTTTCTGCCCTCTTTCCCTCTCCAACGTGCAAAACTGGAGGTCCAAGCACAGTCCCTGTACCATGTCCACACTATGCTTTAAGGGAGTTGAGGTATCACATGGAGGATTGCTTTGGTGATTATTGTTATTTCCTTCTTTTTTTTTTCACTCCTTATATGGTGCAAAATCCTCTGTAACAAAGGAATGAAGCACTTGAATTTAGGATCCAAAACCAGAATTACAGGATTACCAGATTACAGGAGTGAAACTGTTAGGGAACTTAACTGGAGGAATAATACAGCCTGGGAAGAGATCTAAAATTCCCAGTTTTGGAGAAAGAGTGAGTTGAATATGGGCTGGAAATCCTCTGACCTCTTCATCAGAATGACGATAGTTCCTCGAAGGACAAACAAGGAACTATTGTTGGGTAAAAAGCATGGGAGAGAAAATGTTAAAAGAGGTAGGGGAGGGAACAAGCAGAGACTGTTGTTCAGTGGAGCCCAGCATCCAGCAGATCGCTGAGGCGATGTTGATGGCCAGATTGTTCATCAAAGACCTTGAAAATCCAGCCTCTTCTTCTGAGCTGAGGCTGTTGAAAATCTGGCCCAGATTTTGTTTTGAAAATCTTCTCCCTGAGAGTTTTAAAAAATACCCAGCACATTAAACAGACTTTTAAAAATAGAGGCAAAAGGAAAGGTAGCAGCCTACAAAAATGTTGTGATAAAGCTTAATCATCAATTTCCATCTGCTGTGGCTGATACAGCCTCTCCAAAATTAAGGGAATTAGCTAATTATTGTACCACCAATAATGCTGAAAGCTTTGGAAGACTTCATAGGCAGAAAGGAGAGTGCTCAGCCCAATGTTTTATCATCTACAATATCCAATAATACATCAGAATAAATCACTAAACATCTGGTTTGGCATTCTGGTTGCATTTAAGTAAAGAGCGAGACTCGCACTGACAGAGAATGAAGACATCAAGCAGAACCATGATCACTAAAGCTCTTGGAAAGAATGAAGTTTGGTACATGAAATGGATCTGTGTTCTTTAAACAGAAGAACAAAATTATACCATTTTCTCTATCCTGAAAACACATTTGCATCTGCTGTAGCAGGCAATTACTCCCATTTTCTTTAATGTAGCTGCTTATGTATGTAAAGTTAAGTACATCCATACTATTTGCGGGATGTAGGCCTTTAAGATTCGAGGGGATGGTACCGGTCTAAGAAACCTGGATTTCAAGACAGCAGTTGAAGAGCTTCATTTGAACGGTCTGGGAAAGCGATGTGGCCATGTGTGGCTAGAATTGGGAAAAAAAAGGCGGCAAGGGTAAGCGGTAATGTAGTGAGCAGGGGCATGTTTCCAGTAAGATGCCAGAGAGATTGGTTTTCAGTTTCATCTTATTTGTCATTATCTTTAATGGCATGGAAGAAAGAAAATAGTATACTTTGTAGATGGCATTTAAGTATGAAGGAATCACAAATAACAGTGAGGAGAGAAATGCAATGTGGGGCCAGGAGGGAAACTAGCAAGAGGCTGAGTGTGAGGAATAAGCCTGTGCTGGGATCGCTGGTATTCGTGTCACTGAAAAAGAGAGGACACAGGATGAAAGAGTGGAAAGGGATTCTGCTCCAAACCTGATGAATTATTACAGTTTTTCCCATTTCTATTAAATTCTCAAACCAATGACATGTTTTACATTAATATTAAGCTACCTGTACACTTTTCGACTCCCACTTTCAGCTCCAAACTATGTAAATGGCCCCAAGTGAATGGTACTTTAGCAGTAGCCAGAGTCTGGGGTTATACAACTGCTGAAACAGATGAAGGTCACTTCAGAAAAAGCTAAACAAAATCAGCTAATTTCAGGGATCACTGCCTTTTGTCTCCTTACTGTCATGACTAGGTTGCCAATTTGTTTTGGGGGGCTTTGGATTTGCAAGGACGGAGGAAAATTGGGGAGGTTGAACATGCTGACGGCTTCTGTTTGCTCCTTATTTTTAAAGCATACTGCTAACGTGACTTAGCTTGCAAGATGGGGAATGATCTAGCGTATGGATCCTTTTGCCTCTAGCAGGCTGGCTTTAGGCCAATTCAGATCAATGATCTCTAAAAGTCATTACCATCCAATGCCTGCTAGGTGGGCTACGTGAAATTAGTTTCAACACAGTGGCAACTGACAGGAAAGCAGGTAGTTTTCTTGGAATATGTAATGTTAGGATAACATTGATGCTGTTGTTATACAAACAAGATTAATAACTAAAGCTACCAGCAAGCCCCAGGGCAGATATCCATTGCATTTGTCAATTCTTGCTGTTTGCTACTATTATGTCATAAGATTTGTATTCTAGGCCATGGTCGTATTCAGCAACATGACTCCTGATGCAAAGAGTCTACAGCCTTACTGCTGCCAGGGCTGGTTTGCTTCATGTCTCAAGCTTCCAGGTGGCGTTTGCAGTGTAAAACATGAATGTGTCCAATGTTAATACTGAATAAATATATTGCTACAGACGGGTCATTAACTTTTTATTAGGAGATGTGCTGTTTTACCTGTTTGGGGAGGAGGAAATATCTGAGGCCAGAGCAAATTTGTTATTGTTGGTTTAAGTTTAAAATTTAAGCACGTGTAAGTACATAAAATATGTATAGGTTGTAGGAAAACATAATATTGTACTGTCTGGTGTCTTTTACGTGTCAAAATACCTAAGTACTGTAGATCTATGGCAACACTCCAGTCTGCAAAGGGGTCGGGCTGGATTTCAAGAATATCCATTTACTTAAGTGATGTTGTCTCCTGTTAAAAAGTGGAATGGACATTGTTTGATGGTGTTTTTATAACCACATGAGAAAAAGCAATGGAGAACATGTTGGCAGGACCATTTTGCCCCTTATGCAGTGTTAAAATAGCTCTGCATTGGACAAGAGATGTGTTAGATCCTCAGGGTGTAGTAGGTGATCTAATATTTATTTGCCTTTTTCAACATACATTAATCTACAAAGGCTCTGTCTAGTTGAATCTACATCTTGTTGAGCAGAAAGTAATTACCCAGAGCTTAACAAAATCCAACTTTCACAAAGGAGCTGCTTGAATATGGATTACTTTGTGCAGCCTAGGTGACAACTGTAGACTGTTTTCAGGTTTCTTTATCATCACTCACATTTCTAAGTTTTCTGCTTTTGCAGTTTTCTTCCCCTTCTGAAGTTCCCATTTTAGTATAATTTGTGTTCTTAAATCGTCAGCATCTTGCAGAGGCTACATAAAGCACCTGTGTTTGTATCCCTTGCAATGGATTTGCTCTTGCCTAAACCACCCTTTTTTCCTGTATCCACCTTTGGCACCAGACTACAGGAATTTGCCATGCTCACACAGAAGCCTCAGATCTGCAACCACAGAGCAGAAACGCAGGAGCAAAGCCCATCTTAATCTGACAGCTGCCTCCAGACACTGACTGACCCAGGGCAGGGACAGGGAATAACACTTGAGTGCACTTATTTCCCCAAGCTGCCTTTCCAAAAGGATGTCTAGTCCCCTCTGCCTCTTTCCATATGGCAGCCCTGGGCGGCATGTTTTCTTAAGGCTCAAAAGCCTGCCGAGGCTAGGAAATAGTTGTGCTTCACAATCCAGACAAACATGCCCTGCATTCAGGAATTCCTTCTGGCTATTCCTTTCATTAGGACTTTAATAGTATCCGAGTTTTCTTGTGGGTGACTGATCCCATCACTGGCAGTCAGAGGCCCTCTGTACTTTTGTTTCTATTAGAGGTCAGTTTTGTTTGGCAGAGTGACAAGAGTTTCTAATAGTGTTTGTGGAGGAACACTTATTCATTTTTTTTAATAACCTGCTTTACTGATGTAAACATAAATCCAGATTTAATCAGAAATTTTCTCAGGATGGCATTAATCTTCTTATTTGAATAAATGCAATGTTGTTTTATTTCATGGCTTTAAAAATAAAAATAAACACCTATCCAATAAAGAAGTCACTGTTGCTAAATGATGGAATAGGATGTCAGAAAGTAAGAAATGGAATCGTTTGTAGATTGTGCAAGGCCATAATCTATAAACCACAATTGATTAAAAGTGATATTGAAACTGGTAGGGCAGGAGGTGGAAACTAGCAAGCCAAGGTCCCTGATGTAGAAAGGAAAATGAGGTGAAACTGCCTCTGAAAATCCTCTATCTGTGACTGCTTCCTTCAAACAAGTTACAGGTGTTTGGCTCATAAAGGGACTTCAGTTTTAGAGGTCATTTTACACTATGGCTTTAATTTATACATTCAAAACAAATCATGTGCAGAGCAGCAATCATCAATGCTAAGCATGTGTGGGTGATAAATTACACACGCACACAACACATGCATCTTTACGCTTCTCTGCCTCTGCATCCAATATCAAATGCCAAAATACCAAACCTTGTCTATCCAGACTAACATCGACTGTAGCCCTCACAGTGGTGGTACCTGTGAGCTGTAGTATGGTCTTCCCAAGTGGTGCCCTGCTCCACAAACAGCCCCGTGAATTGCTTATGAAGTACGTGGCTACTCATCTTGAGGAAAGGGCAGTAGGATCTGGCACGGAATATGTTGTATTCACCAGCTGAGAAATGAATCTGCTACTTGACCAGTGTCTGACTAAAGCAGCTCAGTTCCACTTGGCTTCTCTTCTCAGTGGGGAAAGATAATGGATTTGTACAGATCACTAACTCATCTCTGCAGTTTGAATTTTTAAAGATATCAAAAATTGAGGGATTGTTTGAAGGTTTGGTGCTTTTTTTCCCCCCTTTCTAATCTTATTTTCTTAAGCCACGAACATCCTTTTGATTCTTATTCTTCTCTTTTCATGCCGTGTGGCTTTAGGGAAGACAGAAGTCTGCTGTTCCTTGCACGGGCTATTGAGGTTGTCAGTAATTATGACTTGGTTGGCTGGAAGCTAATATGATTATTTGTTTAGTTCATCCCCTCCGCAGGTTGATAGCAATGGGACAGTACGCTAACCTTGTCAGGAAATTCCTGTCTGCCAAACACAGCCTCATGCTTGCAACTAACAGACACAGCTAAAACCCCCTTACTGCTTGCAAAGGGCTGTTCCCTCAGAGTTAACTGCTCGAAGAGTGCAACAAACCAGTGTGAAATTCTGAGGTCTTATTCCCCAAAAGAGCAAGGTGGTGAACTCCTGTGCTGCCCATGCTTCTGCGGTAGTGCGCACAGACGAGCATTGCTCAGTGCCTTGCAGGATCAGGCTTACAAATGTCCCTGCTGCACCAGTTGATAGCAACACTATCTCTGTGCCTCTGATGAACTACGCGGTGATGCCCGTGGGGGTTCAAAGGCCTAGGTACTATGATAGTTATCGTGTCTGCTGAACGTGATATTCTCTGCAGGTTCCAAACTCATCAGCAAAAATGCAGAACCCTCTCCTGGCGAAGTGGCAGGGGTTTGTCAGAAAACACAGTTTGGGAAGGGAACTTCTCGGTCTTTGAGTCTAGAGCCTTGCCTCTGCAGATCATCATATCCTGCCATTCCATTCCTATTTGCTTTTAGTCATCAAAAAGGAGTGAGAAAGAGGTAAATGAACTGAGAGGGAATGAAAACTGGGAGAGCAAGCATGTCCTGGCAGATGAGAGGAGCAGAGTCCTTCAGTGTGAATGCTCTGGATGACAGTTTTGTGTCTTTTGGTACAAAATGGCATTTTTGTGTGTCTTCTGTCTGGTAGTAAGAATGGGAAGAAGCTCTGGTAATTCTTTCTTTCCTTTGGTCTGTCAAAGCCTAATCTCTGGGGTCTAGTTCTATTGATTTGATGATCCATTTATTACACAGTGTAAAGTTTTAACTCTCGGGGACAAAATACCAAGAGATGAAGTTATCTAGACCCAGAGCAAATTAAAGTGGGAATGAAAAACTTTTGAACTACAGACATTTAAGCTTTAATGAAGATTCTGAAAGAAGATGTCATTCATGCTATTACTTAAAAGGAGATCTTGGGCAGGACCAGCATCTTGGAAGCAGAAGCCTTTTTACAGCCCATGCTATTAGCGAAGGCTCAGCACCACCAGGCTTCAAAGACCCCATAAAAACTCTTTTGAGTCATAGGTAAGCGTTTCCATTGACTTCAGTGGGCTGTGGATAGTGCCCCACTTGCAGTCTCTTAATCCTTTGTGTTATCCCAGATCACTGCTGTAGAAATGATTGCGACAGCCAACAACGAGGCTTACAGCTCCCAAACAGCAGGCAGCAGGTGAGCTCTTATGAGTAAGAACTTATTTTCATGCAAATGTCCTTGGTAAGTGAGAATAAGGAACGGAGAAAAAAATACCTTGAATAGGAGATACAAATGGAATTGTTTTTCAATTGAGCATTTTCAGCATATGCCTTTATGCCTCAGAAAAGACATTTATTGCAAGCCAATGAATTAAAGTGAATCGCTATTGATAGTAATGCCCTGTCATAATAAATCCAGCCTCTTAGATATCCATCAAGAGGTATTCTCCCAAGTCCTTACTGAATGCACTACGTTTAGTAAATGGCCAGAGGGGAACTGAGGGCACAGACCATGTGGTATCACCACCATCTTACTTCCACAAGCATCCTGCTTTGTGGGATTTCATTAACTAAGCCATTAGTGTTAATATAGCCAGTGTTAACCTGCTATGCTCGAGTAGTCTTCTGGGATAATGGGTTTCCTCTACCTGTGTGAATTATGATGGGAGATGATAGTGTGTCGTTAGTTCCTTGAGGCATTCCCAGCCACTGAGACCTAAGGGTGGTGTTCCCTGCATGTGTGGTATGAAATCTGGCCCCACTCAACCAGTGGCAGAAGTCCCATTGCCTTTGAAACATCAGGATTTCATTATGACATGTAAACTCCTTTGATTCTCATTTCAGAGTATTTACATACTGCCCTGTGAGACTTCAGGTCCCCTGGCCTGTGTGGGACTTTTCAGTGGTATCGTAACACAAGAGGGTATTTACATGCAAACATTTCAATTTATTTTGTGTTCTGAGCACAGAAATGCTGCCATATCTTTACATTTTCCACACCGTGGTGCCTGATCTACTAAGAATGACAGCATATTTCTGAAGCATTTTGATCTGTGCATGCATGTGTGCATACATATATTTGTCTTTTGGTGTGTGTTTGCTGGTGTCGTTTTATCTTTTAATGACATAAACAGGGATATATATTCTAAAGATATTGTAAGGTTATAAATTAGGGTGGATTTTGAACTGTTCACTTAAAGTATTTGCCAGAAATGTTGTTCTCTTGCAGTAATGCACATTGTAATGCTTTTCCTGCTTACAAAAGGAAAAAAAATGGAGCAAATTGTGTGTAAGTAAATACATTCCTCCTCACCCTTAAGTGTATTGCTGTCAGCTGATATAATAGGTTTCTCACCAGACTTGAAGCAGATGAGTGGGCTCTGAATCCTGAAGGGAGGCAGACAGCATAGCTATTTTGTTTTTAGATTTCAAATCGTTTTGAGGGCCTGCCGTCAGACGAGGAGAAGTCCGAGGCTTTGATGGTTGTTAAATTACCGAGTGTGCGTTTTGACAACCCAGCGGAGCCTGGGCTGGGTAGGAATTCATTCCGCCCAGGATGCAGAGCACAGAGACAGCACAGCGCGGGACGGCCGTAGCTCCCCACCAACAAGCACCTGCACCAGGCCTTTCCCGGTGCCCAGCACCGTGGCTTTCTGGCGGCTCTGCAGCTCGGTTCCTGATGGCCTCTCAGCTGGGGGTCAGCGGCGGCGGCAGGGGACCGCAAGCTGTGATTCATTGAGTGCACTGTTAGGGATCTGTAGCTCGCCAGTCTCGGCAAAGAGCAGCACATTAGCTACATGACATACATTATGATAGTGCCAGCAAAGTGGTCAGTGCTTAACCAGGATACATTGCAGACCGCAGAGTGGCTGAGGGCTGCAGCACAGAACATATGGAGATTATTTTCTGAATTTATGCAGCACATGTTTTCCTATAAATTAAATTCAGAGAAAATGTGTATCATAATAGGGTGATGCTCACAACA
The DNA here is from genome assembly GCF_000690535.1 of Cariama cristata. Lineage (NCBI taxonomy): Eukaryota > Metazoa > Chordata > Aves > Cariamiformes > Cariamidae > Cariama > Cariama cristata. The sequence goes on along the minus strand of NW_009602477.1, from coordinate 28,609 downwards.
GCCTTCCCTGTTATGAATTACAATGACCTCTCTCAGCTCGCTGCGTGCCCAGCAAAATGGCTTCATGCAGTTCGAAACAATAGCATGTTCGTGGTGTCAGGGTCTGAAAGACTGACCAAAAGCTCTGTAACAAAAAAGCAGGGGCTTTTTTCATTCTCCCCCATTGCTTCTCTTATTCTTACTCTTCTCTCTAGAAACTGCCCAGTTTTGTCCTGAAGTGCCAAGTTGCCGAGAGGTTGGGCAGATGCCCCGGTGTCTGCTCCGTAATTAACTGGGTGCTGCCCTTGCTGAGGGGCTGCCGGCCGGCAAAGGCAGCTCTGGACATGGAGGCAGCCCTACTTCATGGGTGAGGGCAGTGTGGGTTGCCAAAACACCAGGACGGGGGTCCTGGGCCAGAATAATGAGCAAAGCAGCACGTGTCCCTTCTGTGTCCTTGGACTGAGGATCCTGAGTCTTTTCTAGGGAAATATTTGATGTTCTGTTGCCTGGGGCTGGGACAAAATCATCTTTCCCTTTTCCTTGGATGTGCTGAAGCAGCTGAAGGAAAAATGTAGTAGAGACAGTCATTGTAACTACCTTCCTAAAGCATGAAAGGTAAAGTTATGTTCCTTACAACTCTGTGTGTGAAATCTTTAGCAGAGGAAATGTAGGAGCTGCCATGTAGGAGCAAACTGGAAACTCAAAGTATATACATGTGTGTGTGTGTGTGTGTGTGTGTGTGTATGTGTATATATAAAGCAATGGGTACCAGACAGCAGAACAATCTAGGCTTTGCTTTGGGGCAAATAGCCGCGGAGTCAGTGCAGACTGATAGAGTGTTTTCAGCTGGGCTTAAGGGACTTGCTTTTTCATTTGTGGCTGATTACAGGCTAATAGGATTTCAAAGATTTCTGGGAGGGAACAGTTCACATCTCATTGCATTTGATTTTTTTTTTTTTTACTGTTTCATTTATCATACTGATACCTACCCTTAGAATAAATTTTATTACTCTCCTGTTTAGCTTCTTGAACTGAATTTTTCCCCTTGGTCCCTTGCTGCTGCCTAATTGGCAGTTTTGAAATCATTTGGGACTTTTGGAAAGATCCAGAATGGGTCATTGGAATAAAAAATAATGTTGCGAATCTTTTTAGGTTTAGTCTTCTCCGTCTCTCACTAATACATGCATGATTGTGGCTTGTACTGTTATGTTTTCTTAATGAAAATTAACAATTTGAAAGCAACTCATGGGAACAACCAATACAGCTGAATTTTATTGGTACAGACTAATTCTGTGACTGACCTTCTCTGTTTAGTGGCGGTAGTAACCCTAGTTATTTTTCTTTAGCAACTCACATGTTGGGAACACACACTTAGCCTGTAAATATGGATTCAGGAGGAAAATGAATACGGCAGTGTTCAAAGCAGCCAAAAGCTTAGAAATAATGTTCTGCTGTGACTTTTCCAAACTGACATCTTGATGTTGGGATTATAAATGAAACCATTGTTCCAGCAAAGACCAAGACTAATAGAAAGCCTTTATTACTGGTCCATTGGCTAATTCTGCTTGTCTAACCCCTTTGGATGGACACAGTGTCAGAAAACATACTCACAGAGGTTGCTTTGTGTGAGTTTTGGCCTGCTGAGTGATTACATGGGGGCACAAAGACATCTCAATGACAAGTGTTCTTTGACTAAAATTTGTAAA
>NW_009602477.1:14010-26912 GCF_000690535.1 Cariama cristata | reverse complement strand
TTGGAGAGGAGTGAACTGATTTTTAATCTACAGCTTCTATGAGTGATATTTGCTTTGTGTCCTATCACCCTTCTATTCAGCCGTTCTCCCCTTCCAAGCAGGTAAACCTCTGCTTAGAAGAAATTGTTTCTTCTGCTGAGCCTCGGTGCAGTTGACAGCTGTCATATACAAGCAGTATACTTGAATACGTGTCTTTAGAGCTAGACAGTCTTAAAGAGCTTTAATCTTTTCTCTATGCACATGCAGGGAATGCCTAGGAGCCAGAGACCCCTATTGCGGCTGGGATAACAAGCAGAAGCGATGTACCACCATTGAGGACAGCTCCAACATGAGCCTGTGGACTCAAAATATTACTGAGTGCCCCGTAAGTGGAAGGAGTGGAAATATTTTATATATAGTGGTGTGTGAGAGTGTGCATATGTGTAGAAGGGAGAGGGAAAGTGAGTGCCTGGCAGACTGATGAGGACTAACTGTAGAGCGTGGAGAGCCCAGTGGCACAAACTAACATCTGTGCACAGCCCCTTGTTTAGAACACAGAGACCTCAAATGTATTTGTTTGCTCCAAAAGAGGGATCCCAAAGCAAAGCATTCAGTCCTCCTCATGCCCACCTATGCCTTGAGTGAAAGACTGGATCGTGCTGTTGGGTTACTGCTGAGAACCACATAAGCCCCAGATGAAACTTGACCTTTCTCAGGGCTGCTCCACAGTCTGCACCATTTCCTTGGCTTCCCTGCAAGTCGAGGAAATCAGAATAGCTGAGCACAGGGTCCTCAGGCAGCTTTCATTTAATTTTCCTCTTGCGTCCCTGAACTGGGCCCAGCAGACAACACTGGTGAACAAGTGTTGCACTGGCAAAAAGAGGCTTCTAGGGAGCAGCAGACAAACAGGGCATGCATGGATGGTTTGCAGAGGGAACAAAAAGCTACAATATGTACTAGGGAATGCAAGGGAAGGGGAGAGTGTAACCAAGAGGAGGGAGTATGAGACAGAGACTGTTGGGTTCTAACCTCACTTTAGCAAACCAAAGACTGAATCTATGTGATATTGCAAGGAGATGGTCTTCTTTCCTTGACCTGGCCGCCATCAGATGCAGCAGCTAAAAAAAAGTGTGTCTGCTTGAATTGGTTTCAGTTGGCTCTCCAGCTCCCTTCCCAGCCCCCCTCCTCTGACGACAATATCCAGTTTCTGGCTGTGATCCCCAGCAGCCGTCTGGCCAAATTTAATTCATGCTGGTTGAACCTTACCTGCAAGGTGGCTGGGGAGGAAAACCAGTCTTGTTAAATAAATTGGGGGGGAGGGGAGTGGAGGAGAAATTCTCATTAATGTCCATCATTATTATCTAACGTCAATTAGCATGTTAATACTGCTAAGTCCAGTAGAGAGAGAGTGAGGGCTGGATGGGTTATATCTTCAGTATGCTATTTCTGTCTGGAGGTGCTGGGATGTTTATTCCCCTTATCTTCCTTACTTCTCAGATATTTTCCCAGGAACTATTAGTCATTACTTCAATCCATCCTCAGCTTGGCAGGCTTAAGTTTTTCACTGCTGGATTCAGAGGCTTGTCTGTTTATAAGACTCCTGTGTTGAACTGGGATGCAGTGCTTCTTGATTGCCCATGCTGTTATCTCGTCCTGCTTAATGTCTGTGTCTGTTGATAGGTGTGTGAGGTGTTAATCCTCTAGTTTGAACATGTCTGCTGTGGTGCACACTAGGGAACAGGCTACTCCAGATCATTGTTTCAAGGTCATAAAAACCCAGCACAGAATATTCAGGAGCTTTGGCTGTTCTTGGGGCGCTAGTTTTACATTTGTTTTAGCGTTTCCATTGTAGATTATTTTCCGTGTAGGTGCTTTCATTCTGGTGCATACATCAGCCTTGTGCTCTTCGACTGACAGGCTGCCAAGCTGTTTAAAATCCACATGCAAGTGCTTGCTTTTTCTTTCTCCTCTGCCCCTTGCTGGAATGAATTCGCCACTGGCATGGAGTGGGATGGCTCATTTAAGCACCTACATCAGCAATATCCAAGAATTTCCTTGTGTTCAGTGCAGGATAAGACTTGTGGTCAACAGAGGCAAGAGTCTAGGACAGCATGTGCAAATGGCCACTGGAAAGGTAGGGGAATGCAGTGACCCAATGCCAAATTTTACTCCTGAAAAAGGCTTGTCTGGTTGTTTAGTTGGATGAGTTACTGTCTTAAGAAGTCCTGCTTTTCTCACCCCACTTTCCTGGGCCGGGCACCAGGCGCTCAGCTGTGCTGGTACAGCTGTGTGTGAGATCACAGGCCAGTGTGAAATGGTGTAAAAGCACCCCTCCCAAAGAAACTTTTCCTAACCCAGATAATGTCAGTGAGTTCTTCTCCAGCCTAGCCCATAAACAGATGTCCTGGCACAGCTGAGAGACTGGCATGCAGCAACTTTTAAAGCTAGAACTGGCATATTATTGAATTATATCCTACAGGGGCCAGGGATTTGTGTGAGTCAACCACACCACTAACAGAACTTGACTGCTGCTCTTGTGCAAACATGCTTGTTCAGAGCTAGTCTGAACATCTTTGTACAGCACTACATTGTACGACAAATTTCAACTTTCTAGCTTTAATATTAGGGGGCTGTAGATAGAGGATTAATCGTATAGTGCTACCTTGGGCAATGGTTAATATATGTTATTACCAGGTAATATCCAGGACGTCTTCAAGGTTTGTTGCTAAGTTTGCAATATCAAACATTTTAACATTAAGAAATGATAGGACACAAATTGCATATGCTGCTCTTCTTTTCCCTGTATGTGCATGGGTCATATCAGGGAGTCCTGAATATATGATTGCATACCGGTTCTTCTTAGGCTTGGGAGAGGGAGTGAGGTGCTTTTTGGATTTAGGAAAACTTAAAAAAGCCATATCATACTTTATAATATCTTACTGATACCAACATGAGCCACCAGTAGGAGAGGAACTTCAGATTTGGCTAACAAACTCCGTTAGTCAAGCTCATGCGGTCACTGTTGATGGTGGTTGGCAAGTCAGGAATTGAGTATTCCCAGTGAAGTATACAGTCCTCCTCAGCCTGAGCCAAATGATGCTCTTCCTCGCAGGTTTTCATCCCAGTCCCACTCTGTGTGTCCAGCAAACCCCTATCTCAGTCGTCTGGCATCTGCTCCATGCTACCCCATTTTCTTGCTAGTCAGTGCCAGTCTCCCCACTCCTTTTTTGGGATGTCTAGCAGAATTGTACCCTGCTCTCAATTCATGTGGACTCAGCCACTCAGAGCTGCAGTGCCCAGGACAATCCTGCTCTGGCCCACACTGAAGCATGCCCGGTGCACCGAGAAGACTTCAGGTGCCAGGATCAAAATCTATGAGTCTCTGAAAACTGAGAATTTTCCTCCCCACCTCACAAGGATTTTATACCCTAGACAGATTTTAATGGCTTTTCATGGGAATTGCGAAAAGGTGTTACAAGGGCATAAGGTTCAGTTCCTTGCGCTGAACACTGGCTTGTTTCAAGGAAAAGGTTGCTACTTACAAAAATTCTTTTTCCCTAGATTTGATTTTAGAAATGATTGAAATATTTTGACTGAAACTTTGCAAGAATTTTCAGCTTCTATCAAACAGCCCACGTGGAAACTTCCAGTTTCCATGATTAAAGCTTGGCAAAGTTATAAGCAGTTGACATCTGAATCCTAAGAGGAAGCATAGATGAATCAAAAGAACGAGGAATGTTTCCAGCCTTAACTGTAGTATCAGAATAAACATTGAAAATGTCCTGGTATTGGGAAGTAAGAATGGTCAGTCTGAATTTTTAGACCCTACACTTAAGCCTTTAGATGGGACAAGGAAGAAACAAAAAGGTGATGCCTTTGGTGGGAGTATGGCAGTTTATAAAATACAAGAACTCTGGAATTGGTAATATTGTCAGGTGAGAGGAGGGAATTTGATCACATGTGTTTTTAAAGATGTCCTCTCAGTCCAATGGGCATTGTGTTGCCTACAGAGGATTTGCTTTGTAAAGATATTCCTGAAAAAGATCAATGCGTATGGGTTTTTATCCCACTTCCCAAGTTTGCTCTTTTGAAGATATTTTTATGAATTTAAAGATGGAATAATAATCCATATGTAATTTCTTAAGTATAAAAACTTCCCACACTCACAATGTGACATGTTTATAAATCTCAGCATTTTGGTTATGGCTGCTTATTTGTTTCGTTTTTGGGTTTCTTCCCAGTATCACTTATGAGCCAATAATTATTTGTCAGCTTTTTTTTTTTAATTGAAGCCACGGGCCGTATCATACCATTGATTTCTGAACAGAACTCCCTGCTGGAATCAGCAAGGCTTTCTGGCTCAAAAATGAATAGAAATGATCCAATACTTGGATTATGACTTTTGTAAGGCAGGAAGAAAAAGGACATAAAAATCCAGTATTAAATATCTCAAAGTAGTTATTTTGATTTTTTTTTTCCTCCTGACTTTTAGCAACCCAACTGTATTGATTTTTGACTGTATGCATGTTTAAAACAACAAATTCAACATCAACAACAAAACTCAATGTTCTCTTCTGTGGGCATCTTGCCTTTTAACCTGCAGCCCAGAGCAACTTTTTACGACGACATGATAATCTATTGCAAGCAAAGGTTTACAACAGATGCTTGAAACTCCCCGACTGCAGCCTGATGAGCACAGTAACAGATCTAAATTACTTCCATGCCAGTGCTGCGTATTTTTGATGCTGCTGTAGATGGGTGAGAGGGGAAGATGACAGGCCACCAGAGGTGGATTGTGAGTGTTTAACGTAGAGCCAGACTTGGAGAATAAACAGAGAGCAGCATGTTTCAGAGGATGAGTGTTTGAAAGCACTACTCCCATGGCTGTGGCTGGCTCCCTGTGTGGCTCCCAAGCAGGCTCGCAGCCTCTTCATGCCTCAGTTTCCTTGTCTGTAAAGCAGGAGAAATTATTCCCCCTCCGGGACAGCCCAGGGGACTGATCCTGCTGAGTGCAGAACTCAGTGAAGCATGGCACACGGGGGTTTGTCAGCGGTAGCTGGCTCAGATCTGGGGCCAGGGCTGTTTGCCTGGACTCCAGCCTCTTCCTTTCTTCACCCTTCATTGCTGGCAGCACTGAGGCCAAGTCCAACATTGCCTTTGCCAGCAGTTTTACCAAAGCTGCTGAGCATCCCACCACCCCACGGGTGACAGCAGTGGGGATGAGCCACTTGCAGGCAGCTGCCATCCGTGCCATCCACCTGAAAGGCCCTGAACTTTGGGACATAGGGTGGGGAGGATGGAGGGAGCCACTGAAGAAGAGTGCATCGTGGCGCTGCCCTGTAGCGAGGAAATAGCTGTACTTAGGCAGGGCCAATGTGGATGTCTTTCTGCCACGTGTTTTTGAAGTGAGGAGCAGAGGGGAAACCAGGGAAGGGGTGTTTAGGGCAGCTTTCCAGACATGGTCCTGGAGTTGCTGGATTTTGCAGTAGCAGTAGAGTGGGCACAAAAAGGCAGTGGTGGTCTGGGAATGATCCCAGCAGGAGGGCAGCACTCATCTTCTCAAGTCAGCCTTGGCAGCAAGGGCCCTAGCCGCTTGCTCCTCCAGCCCTCGGCTTCGGGCTCACCTAGCAGCACTGGTCAAAACAAGGCACAGGGGAGCAAGCTCTGACACCCTGTCTTCTGGAAGGTCTTCACCAGTCCTGGGCTGAAATAGTTCTGTTTCTCATGCTTTTGGTCTGCCTGCACTACTGTATTTTTACTTCATTACAGTGCACAGGAGGCTCAAGCCCCGGCCTGTTCGGGGCTGTACAGGCATGAAGCAAAGGGCAGAGGAAACAGACAGCAGCGTAGTCTGGTCTATAAATTGCCTTGAGATGAATTCTTGCACTTTACCCCACTGTATGATCCTCAGCATTTATTCTAGTCACCACTATCTCCTTCACTTTCTATCCTTCACCCGGCTTAGCCATTTAGGCTACAGCTCTGTTCAGAAAGGGAGCCAGTTCTTACGGCGTATTTGAACAGGGCCAAACTCAGCAAGACCCCGGTCTCAGCTGGTCACTATGGTTATACGAACGCTAACTCGGAAAATATTCTGCAGGAACCGTCCCAAGCAGTGCAGAGGCAGGAACATAAAGGAGTAGGGACAATCGGCACCGGCTGTTGTGTTGCTTGAAAGGCTGAAGCTGTGCAGAGTGGGATGAGGGAGCACAGTGGGTTTGTGGGGTAGCAGATGGATGCTTGTGCCTGGTGTGGTGCGGGCTGGGTTGGCTCGAGTGCCTGTGCGCACATGTTAGGTATGCGGGGTGGAATTTGGAGGGTAAATATTGATGTGGCATTGTCTGAAAACAACCCTCTGTTTTGAATCCTGCTCGCAAGCACAGACAGCTCCCATCTAAGCTGCATCCTAATCCCCCCGGCAGCTTTGTTTGGCTATTCTATTGTGGGGCTGTCTCCAGAAATGTAAACTTGCTATTAATGATCTTTTTTCTTTTAAAATTAGGTGAAAAACCTGACTACAAATGGAAGACTTGGGCCTTGGTCCCCATGGCAACTGTGTGAGCATTCGGATGGGGACAGCACAGGCTCCTGCATGTGTAGGTCACGTTCATGTGACAGCCCTCGTCCTCGCTGCGGAGGTCGCGGCTGTGAAGGGGCCAGGATCGAGGTCGCAAATTGCTCAAGGTACAACATCTTTGTGCTTTTTAGGAAAAGAACAAGCCTGTCCATAGCTTAGCTCCTTCCATGTGTTTCTGTGACCACGTTGTTGTGTCCGAGCCAAACTGAGGTATGTGAGGTCCAGCTTGAAGTCAGTGAAAAATGAAGGAGCCCAAGGGCTCCAAGAGAAGGGCCTTCAGCCTTGGAAGATGAGCACCCCAAATTACTGTACACATTAACCTTCCCTATGCTGTGCCTCGGTTTCTCTCAGCTATACAGTGAGTAGTGACTCATCAGAAGGAGGTGCATAGGTCAGAGGTTAGCCAACTGAACAGCAATAAGCTAAAAAAATGCAATAAGCCTATCATTTCTCAGAGTTTCGATTCTGAGGTTGCATCGCCAAAAGCAAGCAGAGCTCCTTCAGAGCAACGCTTGTAAAGACAGGGCTTAGCCTAGCTCTGAGCAAGGCTTGTTTGCCTTGTTCTGCGAGTCTGTGAACTGTCTGCAGCACGCTGGCTAGGTGAAAGCAACAGATCATCATCTGGCAGCAAGCAGTGCTAAGGAGGCATGCCTGCTGGGGACAGCATTTAAACAACGCATGTAGCTCAGCTTGTGTCGAAGTGCTGCCTTTCCAGGGAAGCCTGAAGCTTGTGCTTCAGCAATATGGAAGCTAAATGTCCACCGGTTGGCTTCCCAAACATAGCCACGGTGTTTGTGTCCATGTTACCCCATCACCCTCAGACTACATCATGTCATGACTCAAGGAAAGATGATGCACTAGTGTAAGCACTACTTAACCAGGGTGGGACCAGCCAATATTTTGGTAAATATTGGGTCAATACAATTTTTATCTACTTTATCTTCTCCATAAACATTCATTCCATTAAGGACAGCTGTCTCTTGACTCATCCCTGGAGATCAGTGCTGGTCTTGGCACCAAAAATTCAGTAATACTCATATTTTAATTGGCATCTCCCCTTCCAGATGTGGGCTGTGCTGCCCAAAAGGCGTGCAGTCATTCCTGCCCCTGTGCTGCCACCGTGGGCTGAGTGGAGCCTTCCCCAGGCTTTTTATGTCAGTAGCAAATGGAAAACATGCCAGTGGGATGGGCTTCTCAGCGCTGCTCTGATGGCAAAAGAGGCAGAAACAGCTTCTAAGAAGGGGATGAAAAATAGATTATTCAATCTTAAGACATAGGAAAACAGCATGGTTTGAAAAATAGGGACATCTGGTCACCCTACATCCGCCTCAGCCCTCAAATTTCCTTTAATTGACTTCATATGGCATTGAGATTTCTTTTTGCAAAGAGGGAGCAGGGTGATTAAAGATGAGTTCTGTTAGAAAGCTGGAGATCTGAAAATTGAAGATATCTTTATTTCTGTTAAAAATCCTGAAACACAAATAGATGCTGAGAATTGTTAGTTTTTTGAGGAATTTTTAGTAGAAACTACTTTCCCTTTTTTGCTGCAATAACAGCAACCTTCCATTTGATTTTCTCTTTTTGTGATTTTACATATAATCTTTCTTTTGGATTAAGGAGTAGGGAGGTAATAGGTGGGTTAAAACATGGCAGAATAAGATGGAATAGAAGGATTTTTGTATAAGTGAGTTTCTTGTTCTTTGACCTTGTTTGGGGCGGGAGAGGGGAAGGGAAGGAGGGAGAGGGATGAGAGAACTGGAGAAGGAGGAGAGAAACATCTAACAAGGTTCTGAAATAAAGCTGCCAAGAACATGCAAAAGTTGATAACAAATACAAAAAGTGTGAAGGGCAATGTGGGTTTTAACTTTCATCCTCTGCCCTGATTGGTGCTATGCCAGAAAAAATTTCTTGCCAGCAGTGTTATTAGTTCAGTAAATGCTTTGAAAATTAACATCTGTTTTCAAGCTTAGCTTTCAAAAACCAGAGAGCACCTGAGTTGTTTTTTGACTAGACTTTTTAGAAAGGCTTTTCTTTATTTAAAAAAAAAAAAAAAAAAGAAAAAAATAATGAGTTTTTTTGGCTTAAGGCAGTGAAGTGTCAAGATTAGGCAGTTCTGTAAGACAGAGCACTGCCACTGACTCTGTATGAAATGAAACCTGCAGCACAGAAGAGATGAGATGCAGTTCCTCCTCTCCTGCTCCAAGGCTCAGTAGTGCTGCCAAATCAGAGGAAGGTGAGCTTTAATAAATGCAAGATTTTAAAGATGAAAATGTTGGCTTCTGTGTAAGCATGCGGTTGTCACCGCATGGCAGCAACATCGCAAGAGCCAGCTGCCTGCACGTGCTCAGCCTGTCGCAGGAGCGAGGCACAGAGCATTTGCCCACATCCCTGTCGCTGAGGTGTGAACTAAGGGACTTTACATCACATCTGCTTCAGGCTAAGTTACCACTGCTCAACAGAGATGTGATCACTCATTAAACCATGAAACTCCATCCTGTTTCTGAGCTCTGAATTGCCTCTGGTTTCTACAGATTTAAGGTCACAGTACAGTGATGTCTGCAAGCGGCCATGAAAGCTATAAGCAATTATTGTTATTTTTAATGAAAATTGAGATTTCCACTTAATATGATTCAATGCTGAAGGCTTTAGAAAAACACCAAATATTACGAGGTTTGTGATAAAACCATGGAGGCTGGCAGCAGTATTGCTGTAAGAGATTTAAAGCATCAGTACCTACTGAATTAGCAGAGGTTAGGTTTTTTACATCCTTTGGCACAGCTGGCATTTGCAAGCCTCAAAACCCGCACTCTTTGTGCAGAAGAGTCCAGGAGATACAACTTTGGGATCAGCCATTGACTCAGAAAAGTAGAGTTGTGAGACATGGGGGAGGTGATGGGGGAATAATCAGTGAGAGTTATAGCAATCACACTCTTGCCCAGCAAATCCTAGGAGACGTTTTCAAAATCAGTCAGCACTGGCTTCACTCTCTTCCTTTCCAATTCTTAGATACTTCAATGGGAGGAAAGTTAGACCAATGCTAAGCACTTTTGAAACTCCCTTTTCTAAATCTCTGCTGATATAAAGTCTGGTTGAAATGAATCATCTCTTCTCCAATGAGTTCAATGATTCCACTGTCAGTGCCTTATGTGTTTTGTTGTTAAGCATGGCATGATGTGGGCAGACTGTTATGTCACCCCCATACGCCATTCTCTGTCACCCTCTTTGTTAGAAATGGCGCTTGGACACCCTGGTCTTCCTGGGCCCCATGCAGCACCTCCTGCGGGATAGGCTTTCAGGTCCGCCAGCGATCCTGCAGCAACCCCGCTCCACGGTATGGAGGCAGGGTCTGCGTTGGACAGAGCAGGGAAGAAAGGTAAGGGATGTCCGCAACGCCATGTATTCACTTCTGTGGTTATAATGTTGGCAGCTGGAAGTGGTGACTCTTATGTGAATGCAGATTAAGGCTGTTGGATTGAATGCGCAAAACGGAAGCAATTCCAGAGCCTGGGAGGGATGAGGTTGCTCATGTGCATGGCCACTCTGTTTCAATGAGCCTGTGAACATCAGAGACTTCAGAGTTGCCTCCACTCTTAGGCAGGACCTTTCAGACCTTCACAAGTATTCCTGTCCCCCAAACAGAGGGCTGACCTCCTCAATGAAAGGAGAAGCTGTGCCTGCTGTTAGCAGTGTAGAGTTTATATATAGAGTTACTCTCTTCTGATCCATCCCTGAGGAAGCAGTTGAGTATGTGCAGCTTTCATTGCCAATTGCACCATTCATAAGTCTCTATTAATTGTGCTGATGCACCAAAACAAGTTCAAGACAAAACATAGCTTAACACATAAATTCAGGATTGAGTTTTTGCAGGGCTTGGCATCAGGAAAACATCTTCTTTGCCCCTCTGAACTAAGCAAATTTCATGCAAAATCGCTAAAAGACAATACTTTTTTGAACCTACAGAGCCATCTGCACTATTATGCTTCTTCAAGCCCAACCCCTCATTAAACACATGCCAATTTGGTTTCCAGATTTGACATTTCATTAAAGGCCACCTCTGCTTGGCAGTAGGCTGTTGCTTGTCCCTTGAGTGGTCACTCAAGACAGATCTCTCTGCATTCTCAAAATATAAAGGGCAATTCATTTAACTTCCTTGATTCAGGACATTTTAATGTTTGGTTTGATTTGTGGCCATTCACAATAGTCCTTTTTGGGTTTTAGAGACTACATCTGAGTCAATTGCAGTCCTGTGTGATTCAATTTGAGACAATATTGATTAAAAAGCTGAACAAAATTAAACTTACCTTTTGAAAAGGGAACATGAAACAGCATTAATTTAGGGCCTGCTCTTAGACGTGTATAGCATCCAGTTCAGCTCCAATTGCAAACAGTAGTTTCTTAGGGTTAGAGCAGCAGTAAGGGCCAGATCGTGTGAAGAGAAGATTCTCAAGTGTTTAGCACCTGCCATTAGTGACAGATCACTGTTGAGTTGACCTCTCACTAGTCATCCCATTGAAAATACTTACCACCTACTCTCTGTCTTTGTGACACACGGTCTTCAGTTTATGAGCCCTTTTGTGAACTCAGTGCATAGAAGTTTTGAGATTAGAGCGCTTTCAAAAGCCCGATCTTCACCATTTACTCCAACTGTCTTACTGAGCTCAGCCTGGTTAACCGCTCGCCATTCTGTACAAAGGGTACAGTTCTCTGCTGTGACCAGGAATATTGCTAATCTGACTGTTACGTCAGCCTTCTGCTGGCTTTCTGCGCATGCATGAATTGCACCCAAATGCAGTGTGCAGTCTTGCATTCATCACCATTTTCTCCCTCGGATGTGCTGACATGGATATTTTTTGAGCAATGCACTTTCTTCTTTCAGATTCTGTAATGAGAACAGTCCATGTCCGTTACCGATTTTTTGGTCTTCATGGGGTCCTTGGAATAAATGTAGTGTGAATTGTGGTGGAGGGATCCATTCAAGGCAGAGGTCCTGTGAAAACGGAAATACATGTCCAGGCTGTGCTGTGGTATGTATTGTTTATGGACATTGCATAAGGGGCACCTATTGACATCTAGCATCTAGGAACTGGGTATTTAACTCCTCTTTCCATCTTGGTTTCATTTCTCAAGCTAGAAGAAAATACTATCCTCAGCTTTTGCTCGATAGGATGCTGAAATGAACTGGGAAGCAGAGGGGTGGCAGATTCCCAAACTCAGTGAAGTTGGTGTGACAGTGTGTGTGTGTGTGTGTGTGTACAGGTAGGGTCAGACTGGTGCACAGAGGACTTCCTTAGGCATCTGTAAGCTTAGATATCAAGTCTTTTACCTGAAAGCACTATACATTTTTTTTCTTCTGTCCCACTCCCAAGGTTGATCCTATTGAGTCAAGGAGGCCCTACATGCATCAGAAATGAGTCTCATTGTCATACTTGATTAAACAACAGGTCAAACACCCAGTTAACCCATCAGTGAGGCAATGGCTACCCATTTTCTCTATTTTCCCTTTCTTATTCTGGCAGCTGTTTCATGCAGCTGTTTTAATTAGTTTTGTGGAGAGTTTTCTTTCAGTGTAAGCAGATTTGATCTGGAACCTCCCATCTGTTCACAAGCTGTTTGACATTTACTCTAGAATCATGAAGTTCTGAAGCATTACATTTCTTTCCCTCTGCCAGAAAAGACTGGTTTGTTTATTTATTTGTTTTTAAACCAAGAACGCAATGTTTGTCACTGGAATTGCTCCTACTAGCGGCGAGAATTGTAAAGACCCCAAATCACCCCATCCCCACCCAGCCAGAATGTTGTCTCTACTCAATGGGTGCTCTACACCGAGGATGGCAAATGGTTCATAGCCCTCACTAGGAAGTTCAAAAAGTCAATCAAACAAAAATATCTGTAAAAAGAAATAATCTAAACCCATCTTACAAATAAAACAATAAAATTTTCAAGGGATAAACCTTACTGACATTTTGTCCTCATGGGACCCCTCTAGGCTGACCTGAGAGGAGCATCTCAGGGTCACAGCAGAAAACTTGTTTGCTGTTATTATTATCTGTTGCCTGAATTATTCTCCTGCCCCTAATGTACCAAGCTTTCAAAGCCCCACAAGACTTTGAGTCAGCAAAGAAACACAAACCTGAGGGAGACATAAAAATAGCAAGCATATTTCACCCTTGAAGTCCTCCTGAAGCTATGCACCACCACTGCCTCCATAGTCACCACAGTTTGTGCTGTGCCCAGCACTGGCTTGTGTCAGGTCAGATAAGGTGGGTGGAGGTTGTTTTAGATCCAGAGGGTATCCTCTTATCTTCTGGTGTGTAAATAAATCTGTCAGTTAAGCTGCTGCTGTTTA
>NW_009602477.1:0-13979 GCF_000690535.1 Cariama cristata | reverse complement strand
AGTGGTTTTTCTTCTTGGCAGGAATATAAGACCTGCAACCCAGAGAGCTGCCCGGAGGTGCGCAGGAACACACCCTGGACCCCTTGGATGCCTGTCAACATCACCCAGAATGGTGCCCGCCAGGAGCAGCGCTTCCGCTACACGTGTCGTGCCCAGCTGTCTGATCCCCACGAACTGCAGTTTGGGAGGAAGAAAACCGAGAATCGATTCTGCCCCAATGATGGCTCAGCAGTGTGTGATACTGACTGTACGTCTTGCCAGCTCTGGGGGACCATAGGGCAAGCCTACATTTGGTGGTGGAAGAGGGATCCTCTCAGAACAACAAGAACCTGATTGTGTCTGCATAAGTCTTGACATGTACAACTAGTGTCACTGCAGAATGGCGGGGATGGAGAGAGCCCTGTGACTTAGAGATCAATACAGTTGTCAGCTCTGTGCTAATGACAGTATATAGATTTGTTCTTGCTACTGCCAGGCTGCCCCAAAGAGAACAAGCAAGTAATGAGGGTGTAGAGAAGAGAAGAGCCATTCTACAGGACAGTGTGTCTTTACTCTTCTTTCTCTCTGGAGGTCCCCTTGTGCGCTGCCTCTGGGGTTATTCCCTTCAGTACTGCTGTGATGCAAGGCAGTGTCCTCAGGGCACAGCCTTGACTGCCACAATTTGCTGCCCAGAAAGGTCATTTATCAAGGCTATTAGTAGGCTCGGTTTATGTGTGTACAGAGTTCTTTTTGTATCTAGCTTAACTGTACCCTTGTGGAACAAAACTCTTGCTCAGGGCTTTCAACAAAAGCTCTTCCCCAGGACACATAAATACTGATTTTATTCATGAGCTGAAGCCCTTTTTAAAAGCCCAATAACTGATTAATTTGTGATCCTGTGGTGTCTTGTTTGTTTTTCTTGAAGCTCTTGTTGATGATCTCCTCAAGACTGGTAAGACCTCAGCACGGATTATCAATGGCGGCTGGTCCTTTTGGGGGGCCTGGTCTTCCTGTTCCAGGGACTGTGAGTTGGGCTTTAGGATCAGGAAGAGAACATGCACAAACCCTGAACCTAAAAATGGTGGCTTACCCTGCGTGGGGTCAGCGATGGAGTACCAAGACTGCAATCCGCATCCCTGCCCAGGTAACCATGATCATCTTCCTGCATGAAATTCAGAGGTCTTCTTTCCCATCTTAATGGCAGAACCACAAAAAAAAATAATCAGTATTTCCAAGCTGCTTTTTTGTTTGTTTGGTTGTTTTTTTTCAATTTGGGGGCTTTTTCCTTAATTTTTTTTAAAACTATGGTAGCAACCCATGTATGTGATCTTTAGTGCTATGACTTATGTTTCACCTCAGCTCAGAGGGTAACACAGCCACATCCTCTAGAGGAAGTAGTATCATGGCTTGTCTAGCAATTTTTTGCTTCAGGAAGGTTTGGTGCTCCATCCAGTGGAGGGCATCACGGTGCACCTGCACCTTGATGCGGAGACAGGCTTAATAAATGTGGCTTAATACTGTGTAGAGATGCTTGATGTGGCAGTTCTTCTTGTGAACACTTGTTTCTTCCCCCTCTCCTGCTTACGTATTGTTCTTGCGATGGGCATCTACTCTTGACATCAGTTACCATTTCCTGCACAGCCAGCAGGGAGTATTCTTGCCTGGTTTCCTGGTTTTCGAGTTTGTCCTCATGTTTATGTTGCACTCCTGATCCAGAATAGTAATAATAGACCATTGACTACTGTATTTTCTCTCATTTATCCTTCTCCTTGCTCTATAATAACTATCTAAACTAAATTTAAGTGATCTTGCACAAATTACCTTGCCTCTTTGCAGTTCTGGCAATTATCTACCTCTGGCAATATAGTTTGTGGCCTACACTTGAAAATGCTATATTATAATAGTAGTAGTATGATTCTAAAATTCAATACAAAGATAAAATTCCAATGCAGATATGATCATAATGTTCAGGAAAAGCATAGCAAGAGTGTCAAATACTGCACTCTGTGGCCTATAAAAAGAAAATAACTCTAGTGCTATAAAGGTAGCTATTAGTACTATTTTGGAAGCTCTCAGTGGCTTTTCACTAATGTCTGTGCCCTTCTTCTGTGCTGTTTTCTCCCCTTGGACACTATGATGTTTTACAATCTGTTCTGAGTGCATGATTGCTATTTCTCTGTGTCTCCCTCCTTCCCTGCCTCACTCAATGTGTATACACAAATCCTGGGTTTATCTTGCACTGTCATCAGGTTATTACCTTCTGAATTAATGGCATGTGGACCTGCAAATCAGGCAGTCTAGCAGCCTGAAAAGGAGCGGGTGGGAATCAGGGATCTTAAGTCCCTCCCTAGTTTTATTATTAACCTGTTATGGGACTGTGCTCAGATCATAGAATCGTAGAATGGTTTGGGTTGGAAGGGACCTTTAAACATCATCTAGTCCAACCCCCCCTGCAATGAGCCAGGACAATAAATAAAGCCTCTGAGTTTCTGTTTCCTGAAGGTTGGAACTAGAGGACTTGGGGCCCCCACAGAAAGGTGCCATATAAGCTCCACTTAGGTTGTACAGGACTTTTTTCCCAAGCAAATCTACTGTTCCTGTAGGTGAAGTGTCAGGAGACAATATAATAACAATAACAACGCTGTTTTATAAAAAGATGTAGAATAGAATAGAATAGAATAGAATAGAATTTTTCAGTGAATACCCTGAAGAATAGTTTCTATTTTGGCACTTCATGATGCAGGGTGGTTTTGTGCTTAGACTTCATTCTGCATCTGCAGAGTGCAGCACATTCATACCCTCCCTCTCTTGATCTGAAGTTCTTGTCAGGCCCAAATGTCCTGGGGTGCAAGAAACTGCTAGATAGTCTGGGCAGGGTGGATCTGGAAGGGGGAATACTGGGGCTCTCCAGCTTTGTCACAGTGAAAGGAGTAACCAATGGCATCTACCTCTCTCTCCTTGCTTTTCAATGTCCTTCAGTGAAAGGCTCATGGTCTTGCTGGACTCCTTGGTCTCACTGCTCAGCAACTTGTGGAGGAGGACACTACCAGCGCACACGGACTTGCACCAATCCAGTTCCGTCTAGCGGAGAGGATATCTGCATTGGTCTGCACACTGAGGAGGCCCTTTGCAACACGCACCCATGTGAAGGTAACCAGTTCTCGTCCCTGCTCCAGTTCGCTAGGGTGGTAGTGGGAGCAAGAGATATCTGCAAAATGTTTAAAAAAGAAGTCAGAGACACCACTAGTTAGAAGCTTTTCTGTCCATTCAGTAAATGTCTATTGAGCTAGGGAAAAAGGAGACATCCCTGTGTTTCGCTGTGATGCATCATCATTCTCTTTACCTGTTCACTAGCCCACGCTCTGGCTTTCTGGTGCTGAACAGCAAAATCTTGTTAATGGCTGATCCATTTAAAGTAATTGAAAAAGCAGGAACTGGGTTCTTCAATGTGGAAGCTTACAGATTGAATAAAAGCAGTCATGAAGCATCAATCTGTACAGTTGCTGAAGGGACAATCCTTCCTTTTTCTTACACAGACAGGCAGATGAGCACATGCTACAACTCGCAGGACAGGGTTTAGATCTGTGCTGGTTTTGAGCGAGCTGTGTGTATTTCTGATCCAGTGCAGGCTGACTCCTGCCCTTAGGAACCTCATCAAAACTCTCTAACTGCGGTAACTTGTGCTGGCTGCTTGAGGTATCCCTGGGAGGCCACCTCGAAACTTGGAGGTCCTGGTGCAACATTGCCTCATCCAGTTCCTTGTATGTCTTTAACCAGAGATCTGATACAGGAGCTTTTAAGACAACTCTGTCCTGTGCAGTGCTCCACCAAGGGCTGGTTCAGTCTGTGTTAAGAAAACTACAACATGACAAGTAGAGTATGATGCTTGCACTGTTATTTGTATTGAGGAAATTAAATCCACTAAAGGCCCCTGGATTAGATGTGTATGAGAGGCCCAGACTGGGATCTAGACATCCTTCAGCATGGAAGAAGTTTGGTATCTGTATCTACAAGGGATCCTTTTCCTTCTTGGTGACATTGTCTGTGTGTTTTCCTGATCTTGGATTTCAGGTGGCTGGTCAGAGTGGTCAGAGTGGAGCCTGTGTAATGAAGAGGGCATCCAATACCGCAGCCGTTACTGCGAGGTACACAGCCCAGACTCTTCTCAGTGCATTGGAAACAGCACGCAGTACCAAGATTGCCTGTATAATGAAATTCCTGGTATGTACAGTGTCATTGAGGAGGGAGAGGGTGGGCCAATTCAGGAAAGCAGCTCGTGCCCAGACTGTCAAGCTAGGCTGAGATTTTCTGTACTATAAATTGAGTTTGAATGCTTCCAGAAAAACAAGCAACCAACCAAACATTTTATAAACTTTCTTGTGGCAGGCACAGGGTAACTGGCATTCCTTTAAGGCAGCTTATCATTTCTTTAAAACAGAATTAGCTAGATCTGTAATAAATAACTGGTATTGCTTCACCTGAATTGAAGCTTTTAACCTTGCATAGTTCATCTCAGGCTGGGTTATAAAAATTATCGCTGTTCTCAGTATGGATATGGGCAACAGAGGTTCCTTGAGTTCAAGTATCAAAAGAAGCATCCCAAAAGAGCAAAGAAATAAGGTGAGGCAGATGGAGAAAACTGGTGTGTGAAGTGGGGAGATTAATCAAGGGTCTGACAGAGCGATGCTGTTGATGGACAGATGGTCATCAACATCTTCCACCCTGTGTTTTGTGGAAATTGAACCTCTCAGGCAAACATTTGGTATGGGTCTAGACTGAATAACCTATTTCCACATGTTCTTTTCTGGGTTACAGTGCCCTGGCTTAAAAATCAGAGATCTTTAGGCAATAGTATTCTTATTTTTCATGGTTTTCTCATCTATGTTCTTTCCCCTAAACTGAAGAAGGTAAAGAGTGATCAGGTAACAGTATGGGAATTATCAGGTCTTTGGAGAGGTTTTGTTGCGTGTGTTTCACACTCTGACCTTGTAATTCGATTTAGAGAGACTCTCAGCTTGCTGCAGAACATGTGAGCACCTTCTCGTGTCTGGAGCACAGGGGGGTTAATTACTTGAAGAAGCAAAGTGATGGCAAAATGACAACTTTCTCCAATCTTTTCCTCTTTGTTTAGTGATCCTGCCAGCCTCCAGCATTGATGAGAGCACAAACTGTGGAGGTAGGGTACCACTAGCTATATATCTTATTTTTATCTTAACCTGGCTTCTTTTCTCCCTGTGCAGTATCAACCAAACCATTAATCTATACAGTTCATATCCCACTGATAGCCTTAATTCCACTGGAGTCTTGCTGTCTGAGTCAGACTGGAGGAATGTATCGCATGTCCACTTGTCAGTTCCAAGATTTTTATTTATTTTGGGGTTTGGTTTGGCCACTGAAGGTCATTAATTACCAGGGAGCACATTGCTTATCTCTCTCTACCCACAGGGTAAATGGCTCAGGAGAAAGGAAGGGATATTCCTCATTCCACCACTGTAAACCTCAGCTGTTTGGAGGCAGGTGTTTTTAAATAACCCACAAAGATTTCAGCGAAGAGGGTCTCTTAGACAGATCCTTTGCTGATATAGTATGAGATTAGAGTTTATACTTGTTCTCCAAGCACTTCCTTTCATTCAAGTTCTCACCTCTCACAGAAGTTATGTCTCCTTTCTGCATGTAACTTGGAAAGATCCATTCATTAGTGTCACTTTTCTACTGCCTTCAGAGCCCCTATGATAAAAATGCAGACTGAAGAAAATGGCAGGTTTCTTCAGCATTTTAAAATGGTAGTTTCACACTAATGACCATGTCAACTCCTGCTAGCGTCACATCCCTGCTTTCCTGAAATCTAGATGATCTGCAGGCTGCCAAAATCTCTTCTTCCTGTGGAGATCATGGCAAAAAAACACATGCCACCCATGGCATGGAAATTGGTCCCTCAGTTTGTGACTGTGGGGCAATCAATGGAATTAAGATTTCAGCACCTGCAATGTAACAGTAGGCTTTCTGCATCACTCCTTTTCCCTCAGAGATTGCAATGTATCTGCTTCAGTTCCAGGACTCCTTGCTACGGCTTGCAGTCTGCTGTTATGCACTATGTCCGCTATGTCCACGTTTCCTTCTTTTACCACCACCATTGTATTTACTGTTGCAATCTCCATTTTACCATGGCTAATATTATTTATTCCTTGGTGTTCTACAATATTTGGCAAAAAAGCCAATCAATAGAAATTCTGTTGATGAATCTCAGAAAATCTGTATTTTCAAAGTGACGAACCAGAAAGCTTCCCCTCTGGAGATTCACACGCTGCAAACAAAATGATTTTGTTTTTTCCCTAAGATGCAGCTAAGTCACCTGAAAAATCAGATGGATCTTTCAAAGGTGAGACTGAAATGGAAGAAAACTTTATGTTTTAGAAAGGATGTCCTACTGCAGTGACTTACAAATATAACAGTGGAATGAAAGATTCACTGCAATATGAGCAAAGCTGGGCAGGAGGAGGATGTGGGAGAGTGTCCTGTGGCTTTGCTGAGCACACTTGCATATTCAGTGCTTTAGTTCTCATGAGTGGTGTAAAGCAGGCGGAGTTTTTTAGTAAGGAAATGTCTTTTTGGAAAAGTCTTGTAACATTTAGTAGGAAATTATCATCTTTCTGCTGTTTTTTTGGACCACCATCCTAAACACAATAGAAAGGGGTAATCTTGCAATAGAATTTTATAGTGTGGTTTAAAAAATAAATGTAGCACATCAGTCTAGTAAATTCAGTATGTTCCGTACTGTAATTATGATTGAAGTGCATTACTTTGCTGTAGAACTCTCTTGGTTTTGTTCTTTTTAAACTCAGGAGGATATTTTTTAACTAAAGATTAGAGGAGAGCCATAGATTAATGGCCAGAATTCTCTATTTGAAAAGTGTATCAGTTAAAATGTAAGATGGCACCAGAAAAATGCACACCGTGATCAGACTAAGAATGAACCTCATTTAAAGCCACTCTCCAAGCAGCCCCTTCCATTTCTCTGCACACAGTCAAGTCAACACAGCAGTCCGTCCAAATGCATTGGCTTTTTAAATATTACAGGAATTTTACTGCTGCAGTCGCCACCGAGCTGACATGGCTGACCCCTGGGACAGCTGCTCTGGGGGGCCAGGAGTCAGGGGTCCCCCCCAGGCACTAGGGTCCCTGTTATTCCTTTTTGAAAGATGACAAAGCAAAGGCAAAGGAAAGGCAGTAGCATTTGGACTCATCATCATTGATTCTATTTATGTAGATTCTCCCCTGCACATAGCAAAAGACATCAGAGTCATAAAGTTTTGCCACCCAAGATTGCCTCTGGTTGCTTCATTAACTTGGTGGCTGTAAAGGTTGCTACTGTTTGTTCTGTTGTCAGCGGAGATCTGTTGGCAGTTGGTTTTACCATGGGGTTTGAGACTCTCTGAAGTGAGGGAGGAATGAGGAGTACTGTTTGAATTTGTCTTCCCCCCGCCAGCCGGAGTTGTGAGTTAGGTACCTCCCAGCGTGTGGGATGCACAACTACAGCTCCTTCCAGAAGTCAGCGCTGTGCTTGGAGGATGCTGCTGCAATCCCATGTGGAGGGATGTCTGTAGGAGGCTTTTACAGTCCAAGAACTTTTCTGTTTGAAATATTTGCACTGTAGCTACCCCGCTGGCACCTGCCTGCAACTGGCTTCCTATCTTTGCAGTTTGTGGAGAAAGCCAACAAAGAAGTGTTCTCCAAGTGTTCTTCCATTGTCCACCTTATCTATCTTTCCCATTCCCCTGAGGACCTGGTTCAAATGCACCCCAGAGGTCATGCACACATGGTCAAGGCAATGCCGCCCCGTCAGTAAGCAAGAATGCTGAGCACACTTGTGTTCCATGGGGGAGGAATGTGTATCTTCCTCGCCCCCCACACAGTCCCATAGGCATTTTGGGCAGCCGACAAAAAGGGCTTTTCCCTCCCTTCCTTCCCCTTCAGAGAAACACCAAGCATTTTTATTCCCTCATTTCCATGACACGCACATGCTTTGGAATCCATTAATGTGCATTGTTTGTACGGCTCATTTCTTTAGCTGTCAGCTTAACATAATGTTTAGTTTCAATATCAATAGAGGGGAGAGAGGAGAGACAGGGAGGGAGCTTTGAGAAAACAATACATAAACCTGTTAAACTGCACAAGGCAGAGCTGCAGTGGGGAGACAGATTTGCAGGGAGATTATGTCAGTTTATGTTAGAACGTAAGACTCTGGCTTCAACAGCTTATTAATGTTGATCCCAAGATGTCATAGCTCTGATTTGCACCTGTGGTCTTGTCAGGAGAGGCAAAAAGGCTGTTCTTTAAATACAGCATCTCTTGTCATTTCCCTTACAGGTTTTAGTCTCATCCATCTGATTGCCACTGGGGTCTCTTGTTTCTTCGGCTCTAGCCTCTTAACATTCGTGATTTACGTGTACTGCCAGCGCTGTCAGAGGCAGTCCCAGGAGTCAACCGTTATCCACCCAACCACCCCCAACCATCTCCATTACAAGGGCAACACAACCCCCAAGAACGAGAAGTACACCCCTATGGAGTTCAAGGTAGGGTACTTGATGAGAAATACCACAAGCAACTTGATACTACCTGAACAAATTCTGTGTTTATGTCATGGTTGAAATTGGGTAGGTTTGTGTTTCTGTGCCCAGCTGTTAGTATTACATGTGGGGTTGAAGGGGCATTTAGCCATACTGTCACAAACGGGTTAAAAAGTCCCATTGCTGCAATGGGATTTTGTTCTATTTCACAGTCCTGATGAATGCCACTCTGGCAAGTACATACCAAGACACTCCAGCCCATTCTGAGTATTGTGTGTATACAAATTGTCCTCTAAGAAATCAGTAAGAGCTCAGTTCAGTGCATTGTTAGTGCATGGTAAGAGGAAACGGAGGGGAGGAAGAATAAAAATGGAAACTTCATTAGACAAATAGCTGGGAAAATGCTTATTGGTAGGATGAGATTCTGGAAATGCTTGGAAAACTACCAAATTGGAGAGGATGAGAAGGCAGGGAGGGTTCTGCCCCTCTATCAGTACCAGACAGAACTTACCCAAGGCAGCCATGCAGAATTCAGTGACAGCAGCAGAATTGGGAGCTGAAGCCTTAGGAGAAGATGAGTGTTGAAGTGACCGACTCTGTTGGCATGTCTGCTTGCTGAAGAGAACACCATGCATTATCTGAGCAGGTAGAACTAAGGGTGCAGGACACAATACGCTGAGACAGTGGCACATTTTTGTATTTGAGTATCAGTCTCCAGGGGAAGTGTGGGATCAGAGAAGTGACCAGTGGGATGGATGAAGGGGCTTCATGTCACCACGGGAGGAACAGCCTGCCTCAGGTCACTTGAACAGTGTGGAGCATTATTTGAGACATGAACACAAAACAGAAAGAAACCCTGCAGCTGCTTGTTCCTTCATATAGCTATGTGCCGTTGACATTTTGAGTGTCTGTTTCTGCTGATCTGGCCTGGCTTCTGACTGAGACCCAACAATAAGATCAACAGTGGGACTGTTGCCATAGTCTGAACTCCCTGGGTATTGGGGGCTGTTTCTACGTAGGGATTTCATAACACTGGGCACAGGACGATTCCTGATACATGGCTATGATTTGCAATGTGAATATGCCTCAGAACTAAGAGCTTGCATCTAATAATTTGAAAAGAGTCAGTGTTGATTTGGTGTTTTAAAGGAAAACAGTTTGAGCTGGAAAATAACAGACTAGTTTGGCAATAAGCACGTGCTGAATTCCTTGTGTTGGGCATTGCAGCCCTTCAAAGGAACCCACTGCCTATAAATGCAGTCTCAAAAATACATTTCCTAGAAGCATAAGGCTACAGTTGCATACAGTTTAATAAGGGTGCAGCATCATAATGCGAGTCAACATGGATTTGCGGAAAGTAAATCATGTCAAGCAAATTGGATTCCTTTTTTAAATTAAATAAATATTGATCTAGATAGGAGGGAAGCAGCAGACATATTGGGATTTTCAGAGGCTCTTAACAAAGTTTCACAGGATATATTATTCTACACACTCTGCATATACAGGTTAGGTAATAAATTACTAAGACAGGTAAAGAGCTAGGACCTGATCCTGGAAGCCTCAAAGTATGAGAGTAATCCTTTCAGTTCTGTGAGTAGTTGTGGCAAAGTCAATAGGAAGACCCAGATGATAAAATCTTGCAGGATCAAAGAGATGAGCAAGAGTATCCCCTTGCTGATTACATAGCAAACAATGAAGAAAAGAGACAAATTTATTTTTGTGGCCAAAAGCAGGTAGTTACAGGGTTGCCTTTGCATTAACATTTCATGATTTATATTGTGCTATCGTATGTTATCAGCTGATGGTAAAATAGGAAGAATGGTTAAAATTTAGAAGGTTGAAGTTGTTCGCAGAACGATCTTGATCAAGTGGATAAATGGATTATGAAATGCAATATATCTGTGCCGAGTGGTGCAGTGGAGCAGAAGTAATAACAAAGCTAAGCAAAGTTTAACATAGCAGCAGATTAGTTAATGTACTATCAGGAGGGAGTTGACCTCTTTGGTAGATCCATCTCTGAATACTTGATCTAGTGTGTAGTAACAGCGAGCAGCTGTTAGAGTCTTCTTTGAAGGGACATAAAGAGCCTAGGCATTAGATCAAGTTTTGAAAAGTCTAGTTTATTTAAAGAAAGGCATTAGCTAACTGGGACTATATGAGTTAGGCTGCAGGGAGAAGGGATGTGGGGACGTGGACACAAGGAGAGGTAGACCAGATGGGGCTTATTTATAGAAAGTTAGGAAGTGAAAGAGTTCAAATGAATAAATCTGCAGTCATTGGGCAGACCAAAATGAAATGTTTAGGACCAAGGTGCTAGTTGCTAAGAAGAACTCGAAGTCATACTCTTTTAGCATGGTAATTGAGGCAAAGAGATTTACAGAAAGGGTAAAGTCTGTTTGTCAAGTGAAGCCCCTTTTCTCTATTCCTGTTAAATATTTCCTTATGTTCATCTTCTCTGTTGTCCCTCCTTTCTTAAACTCTTGCCTGAAAATGTCTCATTTAATACTACAAATTTGCTACTCCTCTGTGTTCCCATGAAGAATATAGCGTTAGTATAGGAAGAGGAAGGCTTTGTGTGCTCTGTGCTGTGTAATTACTTACAAAACTTGTTATTAGCCAGCTTTATATTTAGGAATAACTGGCAGATTTTTCTAAGGGTCAGGAGGGAGTTTTTCGTGCCTTCAAGGAGCATGTGTGGTTTTATTGTGATGCTACGCAATTAACATTCAAATGATGGAGGAGCTAAAATTCACCTTCTGGAAAATGAGGGTTGGACTGAACTTGGATATGGGCCCATCTGAATTTAAAATGTGTATGTACGAAAGAAAGTGAAAGCACCTGAAATTCCAGATTCTATACTCAAGTAAGTTTCTATTCAACAGACACCAAGAAAATTGCCCCCAATATTTTTTAGGTAATGAAAGCAAAAGAATCAGTGTAAGTTTGTGTGTGTGTGTGTGTGTGTGTGAAACAGTTAATAAATCCACGATTAAGGAAATACATGGTGTGTAGGCTTCAGTAACAGAAAATGATAATACACAGTGACATGATGCTAGCAAGAAGGCTGAGCATATGCACAAGTCTATTATTTTCCATTCTTTGATAATAATAAGCCTTCTGCAACTGTCTTTAGTTTGTTTTCATCTTGAAATATCTCGCCTCTCCAACCAGCAGGTGAACACAGTAGAAAGTTTGGCAATGTTACATTCAAATGTACAGCACTGAATGCAAACTCATAAATCAAGGTGAATTTTATATGAAGGCAGTTTTTAATGAAGGAAGTGCTAGCTGATGTGAGCCTTGTTGGCCATTTCAGCACAGCAATGCAGTAATGCAGGTCAGATGTAAATATCATACGTAATGGTGACCTATTGATCATTTAGCTGATGCTAACTTGCCTAGGCAGTGTTTTGCAGAAGAGTGTTTTAATTTTGCTGACTTCTTTTCCCTTCTTGTTTTGTTTTCTCAAGAATGCTGTGAAGTTTATTATTAGCATATTTCATGCATATGCATTTACCAGCAGCACGTTGATTTTGATTTGTTATTCACAGATCGTAGGGGAGAGACCTTTTGGGTCACCTAATAAGCAGTTCATGTTTCATTAATCGGTTAAAGTTCATACAGCACTCTGACAATATTGAAGACTATGCAGAACAAGAGCATAATGAAACAAAAATTATCTGCTCTTCACGTTTTGGCATGATGGGTTACAGAACCACCTACAACCTTCCCAGTACTGCCATGCCGATTAGTTAGTAACTGACTATCAAAGCAGAGAGGAGATCCTCTTTTTTAACATCTTGCGTCGGCTACTCAGTGACTTACTCATGTGTGTTACTTATTAGAGTCATGCTGTTGGAAAGCCAGATGATCCTGCAGTACAAGCAGGAGGATATAGGGTCAAGGTTCAGCCCTTGTGAATTAGGAACCCTTGGAACAGCTACACATGTAGAAAGGATTTGGACTGAACTTCTTCCTATTGCTGAATCCTCTGCCAATAAAGAGAGCCAACATTTTATTCTTCACGGGATTTGGACAGATGAAGGCCTCTGCACATTGATCCAAATCCAAAATCCAATGGCTTTTGGATCAGGCCAGATGGAATTAGTAAGTTTGCATGATGATTATGATGATGATTCTGCAGATTTTCTTCTTGATTGTACTGGACAGACCTCCCTCTGTCCTTCCTTCCTTAAACACAGCTTTAGTCATGAGTCACGCAGTCACTCTCTTTCTGTACTGATCCTTCAAATAAGCTGAGGAAGCACCTGAGCATTGCATCTGCTCTGGCATCACTGCTGCTCTCGTAGAAGCTAAGGGCCAAACACAAGTTGTGCTCAAGCAAAACAGTCATTTATGTCAATGAGCAAATTTATTGCGGGGGAGGATGAGGTGAGAACTGAGTGAGATTGCAGGATTTGGCAATGAAAGAGGGAAACTAAATATTCAATGTATCACCCAATACCTGAAGTTTCTAGAAGGACATCGGAACAATACACATTAACTTCAGTAGGACTGTGAGTCCTGCACTTATACAGCAGATATAAATGCAGCTACCAGAAAATGGGGGGAATATTCAGTAGATCACTTGGGACTGTGTATAAATTAGAAGCTATAATGAGTATTTGTTTAATAAAGTGAGAACAATGCTGTAGAGAATCAAATAACAGTGCAGAGCAGACATCCCCTGCGAAGGACTCTGGACACTCTGATCCACCCTTCATTGATAATCCCGAATAATTCATGGCAATAAAATACCAGCTTGGAAGGTTATGAAACAGAAATCAATTCTGTCTTTGGAAGAAGAATCCTTCTGAATAAAACAACCAGCTGGGTGTTTGGTGTGGCTTTCAACATTGCAAAAAGAAATAAAGCTCAGGGTATAGGAAAGTGGATCCCTGTATGGATTTTAAATGTCTCTCTCGGTGATGGTCATTTTCATTGCCACTGAAAATCACACCTTTTTCATAGCGGGGAGACAGCCAGTGGTTCAAGTTTAAAGTAGCTTTAACTACTGTCAAGTGCCCCAGAGGAATGTTTGTCCAAGTCAGCCTTGGTCTCTGAGGATGTTTGTTTTCCTCTGCCATGGAAAACTTAGGGCTTCAGTGTCCTATCGCTTAATTTGATATGTTGCTACTTCAACTAAAATTGGCTAACCCATTTATTTGTAGTGATCACAGCACATACCCTGATAGCACTGTAATAGAAGCTTTTTTCTTTTCCCAGTGACCCTTTCACTGTGCATCATTCAAGCCCCTGGAAGTGGCTGTAAAGTTCAGACATAAGCCAGCAGTTGATGATACCCAACATCATCAATAAGTTATCAACAACCTCCCCTTAAGTATTTGCTTTAGCTGCACGGTGTTTTGGAGAGAGATTTACCTGATGTAATCAGCTGGAAAAAATAAATACGTGTGTGTGTGTATATATATA
>NW_009602476.1:334-1497 GCF_000690535.1 Cariama cristata | reverse complement strand
TGGGTTTTTGGGGAGAAAGAGGGGCTTTTTGGAACAGGGAGGGTCCAGGGAACAGGAGGATGTGCTGCCCCAGGGTTCCCAGGATGTGGGGACGATGTTTGCCCGGGATGTGGGAATGATGTGTGCCTGGGATGCAGGGATGATGTGTCCCCAGGAAACAGGGATGAAGTACGCTGAGAGTGTTGGAATGGTGTCCCCAGGATCCCGGGACATAGGAATGATGTGTCCCCAGGATCCTGGGAAACACGGATGATGTGTGCCTGGGATCCTGGGATACAGGGATCATGTGTACCCAGGGTGCGGTAATGATGTGTGCCTGGGGTGCAGGGACGATGTGTACTCAGGATCCCAGGAAACAGGGTTGATGTGTGCCTGGGATGCAGGGATGATGTGTACCCAGGATCCCGGGAAACACAGATGATGTGCAACTGGTGTGCAGGAACGATGTGTGTCTGGGATGCAGGGGTGATATGTATGCAGAATCCTGGGACACAGGGATGTGACCTCAGGATCCCGGAATGCAGGGAGGATACGTCCTTGGGATCCCGGGACGATGCATGCCTGGGATGCAAGGCCATTGTCCCCATCCCCAGCCCAGAGCGGGGTTTTTATTTTTTTTGCCTGTGCCATGGGGACCACCTTGGGCATCCCCTCCAGGGACCCTCCCACCATACCCCGGCCCACACGCCTGGGTCCCCTCACCAAGGGGTCCAGGGTGGGGGGGGGACGGACACAGGGAATGGGACTTCACAGCGCACCCCCCCCAAAGGGCGAAGCCTTCCCTTCCCCGTGCCCCCTCATCGGAGCCAGGGGATTATCGCATGCCCTGTAGCGTCCACTCCATCATCCTTCCCTGGGCTCTCCGGCCATCCTGGTAATGGTGGAGACCTGGAGCTGACCGTAATGGAGCTGAATTGATTTCATCTGGCTAATTAGGCAGAGCAGGCAGGGCCCTGGCAGCTCCTTCGTTACCCACCGTGACCCGAGATAAGCAGGAGGAAGGCAGGGTCACAGGGGAAACTGAGGCACGGCACAAGGTGGGAGCAACCGGGAGCTGGGGGTGTGTGTGGGTCTGTCATGGGTGCTGAGGGGCTCGGGTGCGTGGCCGTGCCGCGTGGCCGGGGTCGGATGCGGCACAAGAGCTGGATGAAACTGGAGCCGTC
>NW_009602476.1:0-298 GCF_000690535.1 Cariama cristata | reverse complement strand
CCTTTCCCTCCGTCGGGCCCCAAATCTTTGCTGAGGGTCCAGCCGTGGGAGGTGGGCAGGATTTGGCCCCCCCTGGGGTGCAGCCTGGCTGGCAGAGCCCCCCCCACCTGCTTCCTTGGGGTCTCTCTAATCGCTGCCCACGCTGATTTATGGCCTTTTTCCCTCTTATTTAATTTGAGGAAGGAACAAGATTACAACCTTGAGCTTTGCCAGCCCCGCGCCGCAGATTGCCGCAGCCCAGCTCCCCAAAAGGGACCTTGCACCGTGGTGAAACCCCCCCAAAGCAGGGTGGGATTAC
>NW_009602475.1:2054-3435 GCF_000690535.1 Cariama cristata | reverse complement strand
CTGCACGCTCTCCCACGCCGAGCCCACGGGCACGGGGGGACAGGTTTTCCACGGGGTGGACTACAAACCCCCCACAGCCTCCATCCCCGCCACGGCCTCCAGCCCCAGCGCACTGCCCGAGGCCGAGCTGGAGAAAAGCCACTGAAAATTGGCGCAGCCCCTGGAGCTGGGCATCAGCGATGGCTTTGGCCAGAGAGGGGGAGCGCCAAGGCCGGGCAGGGGGGTTTTGGGGGATGCACGGGGTGTTATGAGGTCTGCGCTGCCCGGGGAAGGGCTTGTCCTTGCACCCGGCAAGTCAACAGCGAAACTCTGGCTGCATTCACCAGGCACTGGATGCAGGCGAGCAAGGAGGCCAGTTTATCTCCCTGTAATCCCAGGCTTTAAAAAAAAAATAAATAAATTCTTGATTTAAAGATGGGTTGCTGGGCATAGGCGGGCACACCCAGAGGCGTGATCGTCCCCAGGGACCCATGGGTGGCAGAGCCCTTTGTGGCCGTGGGCTGCCAGGGACAGGCTGGAGCAATTTAAACATGTCACAAGTTTTCAAACCAGTTCAGAGGTGGTGGGAGAGAGGGGCCAGCCAGGACAGGCACCCTCGAGCCCCCCGGGGAACCCCTCTCCCTGTCCTTCACCCTACGTAAGCCACACCGCAGGTGTCAGGGCCATTTCAGACTGATGCGATCGTCATTAATAACACTCATTAGCCAAGTTGGGATAAGAGCACGTGCTCGCTGCGGCAGCCACCGCGGTGAAGTGCAGGGGGGATCCGGCCGGGCAGGCAGAGTCCGCCGTGGGCTGCCAGCTCTTCCTGCCTGGCCAGAGGAAAACACCCGAGCAAAACAGCTGGATAAAGGAGAGGAAAAACACCCCAACCATTGATTAAACCATAACATTAAATGGCAGAATATGATGTCGTTTATTGCTGTAATATGTCGCGTTCTGCCGCGACTCAGGCGGCACTGCAATTTCTAAGGCCATCAACGGTAACTGAGCATTAGCTGGGATGAATAATTAACAATAATTTCATGGCAAATGCACTCATAAGTAACATGAACATTGAACACGCAGCTTGATCTGTTACTGGTTTTGCTTTATTTAGAGGGTGTGATTATTACTTTTTCCATGAACACCGACAGCCCTGGCACCCGCTGTCTCTGCTGCAAAGAAAGCGGCACGGGGCGGGGATGCCGTCGCCATCTCCGCTCCGACCGGGGCCGTTCTCGGTGACAGGTCACTGCAGCTCCTGCCGCTTTGCAGCACCTCTGACCCAATGAACCAGCTCCCACCTGAGACCCTCCTTGGGCAAAGCTGAGCTCCCCCCCACAGCCCACCCTGGGGAAAGGGACCGGCCTGGACCCACAGAAGGGGGAGGCAGCAGGAC
>NW_009602475.1:1036-1995 GCF_000690535.1 Cariama cristata | reverse complement strand
GAGTGTGGGGGGGCCGTGGGGGGATCCCTGCCGCTGTCCCCGGACCCTCTGGGCACACGGGGGCTCCTTGTGCTGACACCGGTGGGATTGGAGACCTTCGGGGTAAGGGAGGCAGATGGTGAAATACAGGTGGATTTCTCCCATCTCTTTTCGAGCGAAGCTGTGCTGATCTCTGCCTTCCTTCTTTCTGCTCTTGTTGCTGTGCTTGCTGGATCATCCACCTGAAAATTTTCTTTACCGAAGCCTCAAATGTCAGAGGATACAAGTTGTTCTCTGTGTGCAAGCCATTACCTCCGATTTAAAGAGCTAGGGCTGGGCTGTTTGTTTTCAAGCAAGGTTGGCTGCTCTTGACCACGGCTGTCCTCGATCAGCAGAATCCCAAGGTGTTCCCCAGCTGCAAGCACTAATCGTGGCAGAGATGAGACCCAGAGCATCCACCCTGCCCGCCTGCCCCGCATCCTCCTGCCCCGCATCCACACATCAAAGCAGCACCCGGAGCTGCTGCCCCGTTGCGAGAGACCTGACGATCCAGTTGCCGTTTGTTGTTGTGCTGCTTTATCTCACTCCGAGCAAGCATTGCGGCAGGTCCCCAAAGCTCCGGGTGTCTTGCACCATCCGGGCTTGGGATCAGCGGCGGCTGGTCGGACAAACGGGAGCGTTTGGCTGCTTCTTGCTGATGTGTTTCTGTGCTGTGCACCAAGGGTAGCTGAGGTTGCTCCGGTTGGGGCTGCAGAAACGGGGGGGGGCTGGAGGCTGCGTCGCCTCGTGGGACGCAGAGCGCTGGGTTAAGAGGCAGGACCGGTGTTAGTGGTAGAGTAAATAAACTGGGGGATGTCACAACAACAGCTGAATATTTCCCAGACTTTGCATCATTGTACAAGGGATTGTATTTGCTTGTGGGGTGCCCAGAAGGCCCCTCAAATTTTGTCCCTTGAAAAACAAACCATCACTAACTCCAG
>NW_009602475.1:379-944 GCF_000690535.1 Cariama cristata | reverse complement strand
TCCCCGGGGGGGCTTGTTTCTTCCCTGCCCAAAAACCGCCTGTTTGCTGGGAATTGAAGAGCGCGTCCAGCGTGCGGCGTGAGCAGCTGCCCCGGCTCCCAGGCTCCCGTGACTCCCGCGCCGCAGCGCTTGCTGGGGAGGTCCCCTCCTGGGGGACACGGCCCTGGAGCGGGACGGCCGGGATGGCCGGGATGGCCAGGATGCTGTTGGCAGGCAGGGAGATGGAGATAACAGGCAGGCTTGGTCCCAGCCCTGGCAGGTGACCGAGTGCTGCCTCCTGTGATGCCCCATTTAAGACCCTTTTAAAGAGACTTTGAGGTTTTCGTGATGGTTTGGCAGCCGCCTGCTCCACTGCTCCTTTATGGACAACCCAAGGTCAGGCCACTGGAAATCTCTGGGTGTTTTTAGTGTTCACATCTGGCACTGAAGATGTTCACCCGTCACCCCACGGATTCGGAGCAGGGTAACAGCAGGGTGACGTACCCCGGTCACGTACCCGAAGCTCCTCCAAGGGCTCCCTAGTGCTGAGAGCTGCCAAACCACGTTGGCACCTTGTCCCTGTGCC
>NW_009602475.1:0-312 GCF_000690535.1 Cariama cristata | reverse complement strand
TGCCCTTTGCTAGGACGCCCAAATACCCAGCTCGGCACTGCAAAACACGGGGTGTTTCCATTCCCCACCCAACTGCCTTAGGGGAAATCTTCTGCCCATGCCAAAAAGCACCTGAACTTTCTCACCATGGCCGCATGGCCCCTCCTGAAATGCTGAAATTGCAGGTGAGAGGCTGCTGGGGGGATCCAGCCCTACTTTTCACCTGGCCCTTACAGGGTTTGACCGTGGGGCAGGGAACTGCTGCGTTCGCAAGAAATCAGAACTGCTGGCGGTTCTCGCCATCTTCCCTCTCTCCTGCGTTTTTCATCTTGA
>NW_009602474.1:306-8047 GCF_000690535.1 Cariama cristata | reverse complement strand
ATTATTCGTTCTCTTCCTCTTTCCAAGTCCGAGCTCTGGTCCCCCGCAGAAGGGAGCTCGTGTCCGTGGGGGTTTGGGGCAATTCCTGCGCTTCTTTTCCCCAAACACTAAAGTCAGCGCTCGGAGCGTTCCCAAGGACTGGGGATGCTTTGTGTCAGAGCTTGGACCAAGTGATAGCATCATCTTTGGCGGTACGCTGTTTGATTGTGTAATTAAATTTAGTATAATCTACTTGTGACCGACTATAAATCTAGCTGGGCTGCAGGAGGCTTGGAGAATAACGGTTGTTTAGGGCTTTGCTTAGTTTGGGATGCTTTTCTCAGCCATGTCGCTGCTCCGTCACTTGTATACATTCCTAATGAGCTGAATTCACCAGCACATACAGAAATGGTTCGGTGAACCGTAACTGCATGAAGAAAAAGTGGTAGAAGTGGTATTTGTTTTCAATTCACGATGCGAGCCTGGTCTAAAACCTCAGCGAGGAAATGGTGTTTTGTGCATTTTTTTCTGGTTTTTACAGACGCGTTTCTAGGTATGGAGCTCTCTTAGACTTTAGCAGTCCACTTCAGTATAGTAACCATCAGTTTTCCTTTCAGTTACAAAAGACATTTAAAATTGTGTTTAGAAACATGACAGATAATGAGGCTCAGTTGTCTCTTACACAAACACCTCGCGTGGCTGTTTGCTCTCTGCTAATGTTTTTAAGAACAGCAGCTGAAAGACTGAAACTTAGTCCCCAAAGGAGGTAAAAAGTTTATAATCTAGCGCAATACTGCTTCTGAAGTGTGCACAAATAGGCATAGAGATTAAATAAGGAAGTTTATCGGATGAGCAAACGATGGGCCGAGAGGTTTACCAACATCCCTTGGTTCTCCCTTGGGCAGGACAGCTAAACTGGCAGAAGGTGGTGGCAGGGAGGTAACGGTGCCTTCTGCAGCCGTGCATCACCGATGCCGTCTCGAAAGGCAGACGGGAACCTGACCCAAAATCTGCCGTTGGGAGATGCAGGTTCTGCCTGTGCTGCCCAGACCCCCCAGTGCTCCTCTGCGTTTCTCCATCTGCGGTCTCTTCCCCTCTCCGAGCGTTACATCATGTTACTGCTTTTAGGCAAAACATCTCTGTTTAGCCACTGGGCCGGCCACGCAGCCTGGTTTGTCCCACTGTCTGCTCCTTCTTCGAACGGATCTTAACTGCCTGGAGGTGCAGGTGGATGAAGAAAACCTCAATGTGCAAAAGAGACCATTCCAGCCTCTTATTCTCAAACATCTTGGTCATGGTGGTGAGGGTTTTTTGCCTTTTTTTTTTTTTTTTTTTTAATGTCTGAGAAAGAACTGATATATGATGCCTTGGTGAGCACAGAGATTTTATCTGTCTGAGTTTTCATGAGATAATTGAGCCAGTGATCTCAGTGTGCTTTTACAGTGCATAGCACAGTGGGGTTTGCTCGGCAGGTCTGCTCGCTAGGGGTCAACCCAGCCATAAAAGTAAGGGTACTAAGAGCTTCCTCACCTGCGCCAGATTATCTTGACAGATAAAAACAAGGAATGGGGATCACACAGCTTTTTTCAGGGAATGTTGCACTACCTTCCGCTCCTGAGCAACTGGTTAAAATCAGACCAATGTTACCGCAAACTTAATTTTAGCCCTATCTTAGAGATTTTAAAATGTTATTGGGGTGTTGCTCTTTTCATAACTTGAAATTCAAGTTTGAAGCGAAGACCTCAGGCAAGCAAGGATGCTGGTGGTGTGGGATGAAGGCTTGGATCTCTCAGCATCTCCTAGGGGACCCAGGGCTCGGGCTACTCTGCACCGGGGCAGCAGCACCGTGTTGCTGGCTGGTCCTCGCAGAGGAGGGGTGGTGGCTGGAGGCACCAGAAGCTTGCAGTGATGTTTGGTGATGGTCAGACCTGCTCTGGGCTTTCCATCGTGTGTGTGTGTAAGGAGCCCGGACTCATCCAAGCTGGGGCCGAGGTCTGGATTCTGCCAACACCAGAACCAGGCTGCCGAGAGGTGACATCTGTGGGGCAGGGAGGGGACACAGCTGCAGACTCGCTGCATTTCTCCGATCAGCAGGTTATTTGCAATGAGTGTTGCTAGGTAAGCTTCATTTACACAAGCTGAAGTAGATCATCACTTACGGTTCACGATGTACAGCTTCTGACAGAGCTGGGTTAGAGTCTTGGCTGCCTCTTCTGGCCAAAGACCTCTGTGCAGTGGCACTCGCACACCCTGACGCGTCCACAGAGAGCCCAAGGGGAAAAAAAATTCTCTCTTCTGTCAGGAACAGGCTCCCCAGGGAGGTGGTGGACTCACCATTCCTGGAGGTGTTCAAAAAATATTTAGATGTGGCACTTCAAGACATGGTTTAGTGGATTTAGCAGGCATGGTGGCATCGGGTATACGGTTGGACTTGATCTTTGAGGTCTCTTCCAACCATAATGATTCTATGGTTCTAGGTTTTGCCTTCTCTCCCATCTGGGCAACTTCGCTGGTATTTGTTGAGCTTTAATGTATTTGGTGCATTGCAGATAACCAAAGGGTTAGTTTAGGGTACAAACTGCCAACGAGCTGAAACTTGACTGAAACCTGGAAGCCTTGAGCATTCCAGAGTGGTTCTGAATTCCCAGTAAATCCTGGAGAGAGACAGAGACTAATGCTGCCAGACTATTTTTATGGATGAGAATACATACCATTTAACATCAGTTTTGAGCACGTACATGGTGCTAGTTCCCATAACCGATCCTGTCCCAGCTGTTGATTTCATCATGGTTTTTCTTAAGTCCTGTTACTCCAGCCTGCAGTTCTGATCATCGGGGCTTTTCATGGCCTCAGACTGCAAGTCAGATTCTGCGTTTGAACCATTAGAAACTGAAAATGAATGGGGAAAATATGTAAGTGTATATTTTTCTCTCGGGGGACAATCCAAATGACAAGTGTCATGTCTTACTGCACTCGAATACCGAAAGGAAACAATAAAATGTCACGAAAGACTGCCTGAGTGGATCTGAAAACCCTCCCTGGCTATAGGGTCTGACAGCTATGGAGAGCCCCAGACCTACGGATGTAAATCAAAGCAATGTGCAAAAACAAATCCAAGAAGAAACCCATTGCTGGGGAGTGACCTTGACAGTAGAGATGTCTCCAGACCAAGAGGTTTGTTCTCCTCGACGTGAGCCTCCCTGCAGCCTCCCCCTCTGCCTGCCGGGTGTTGCAGCGAGACCTCGGTCCAGGCAACACCGGGGAAACTGGAGCCCTGCAGCATCCTCTCCACTACAGCCATCCTTCCTCTTTGTCACATATAATAGGCGATAGCTTCTCCAAAGCTAGTAATTATGCATATTTATTAACAAAGCAAGTTTAAAAAATGGTGTTACTTGTGAGCAGAGGAGAGCAATGCAGAACTTGGGGAGCTGAGAAATGTCTGGTCAAGCACTGAGCAGCCTCTGGCTTGGAATCATCTTCTACCTTGAGTGCGAAGGATTTGGAGGGTTTTAAATGACATTTTTAAAAACAGTTTTCCTTTACTGTTTCAGAAACCTTCTTGCGGGCTTTCTCCTGCAGTGACCTGTCCTTACGCAGGCAGGCGTGCGGGGGGGGGCACAGGGAGGCAGCGTTTGCCAGGAGATACGGAGAGGAAAGACTGAACAGTCATTAAGGACCAGATCTGGTCTTTATATTTTAAATTGCATAGCGTTATTGCCACCTTCGTTATCCCTCTCTGCTGTTTTAATGAGTAGCTACCTTAGTTTTGGAGGAGTTTACAGGTTTTTGGTAATTCAGTGGAAGAAGGTTGCCGTCAGTACTGAGGACTTACGGAAATGTGGCTCTCATCTGTACCTCACCAGTTGTTGGCACCGGGTTAAGGAAGGTGGCTGCAGTGGGTAGTTATAACACGGCTCTGCACAGCTCCGTGCCCCTTCCTAGCTGTTCTCTCCTGTACGAGAGAGATGATGGGGTTTTCCTCCTATTTAATAATGGCATTTTATTTTCGTGTGCTGCTTTACATATCTCACCTGAGCTTTTCATCCTCAGGCGTGACATCCATCGCCAAGCAGAATCGGTGCCTCGGCCAGCCAACATGACGTCACCATTCGATAACTTGTCATGCCATCACTCCATCGATGACTTCCGAAACAGAGTCTACTCCACGCTCTACTCCATGATCAGCATCATGGGCTTTGTCGGCAACGGTGTTGTGCTGTACATACTCATAAAAACATACCGGCAGAAGACGGCCTTCCAGGTGTACATGCTGAACCTTGCCGTGTCCGACTTTCTCTGCGTGTGCACCCTGCCCCTGCGTGTCATCTACTACGTCCACAAAGGGAACTGGTTCTTCAGTGACTTCCTATGCAGGATCAGTTCGTACGCGTTGTACGTCAACCTGTACTGCAGCATTTTTTTCATGACTGCAATGAGCTTCTTCCGTTGCATAGCCATCGTTTTTCCAGTCCAGAACATCAACTTGGTAACGGAGAAGAAGGCTAAATTTGTCTGTGTTGGCATCTGGATTTTTGTTACCCTGACAAGTGCTCCCTTCCTGGGAAATGGGACGTACCAACATGGCAACAAGACCAAGTGCTTTGAACCCCCGGAAGACTCTCAGAAGACAAACCTGGTCGTGATCCTGGATTTTATTGCCCTGTTTCTGGGTTTCATTTTTCCCTTTATTGTCATAACTATCTGCTACACCATGATCATAAGGACCTTACTGAAAAATTCCTTGAAGAAGAACCAGGCTAACCGCAAGAAGGCAGTCTGGATGATCATCATCGTGACGGCCACCTTCCTGGTGAGCTTCACCCCGTACCACATTCTGCGTACGGTCCACCTCCATGTGCTGCGGCTGAAGAATACCAGCTGTGAGGATGCCATATACCTCCAGAAATCGGTCGTGGTAACGCTCCCCTTGGCAGCTGCCAACTGCTGCTTTGATCCGCTTCTTTATTTCTTCTCAGGGGGCAACTTTCGGAAGAGACTTACCACTCTTAGGAAGGCTTCTTCCTCCAGCTTAACGCAAGCCTTCAGGAAAAAGTTCTCCATAAAAGAGAAAGATGAGGAACCCTTTGGAGAAAGCCATAGGGAGAATGAAAAGGAAGCCGTGACCCTTTCATAAGGTGACTAGGCCTTTCTCTAAGATCTCAGGCGAACAACGGAGATCTCAGAACTCTTCCCAAAGACCTGACGGAGGCTCGCAAGCCTTTGCCACAATTAGATGTATAATAATAATAATGGTGGACGGTCCATGACTTCTGGTACTTGGTGGTACAGCCGCTGCCAGGGATGGCCAGTCCCTTCCCCAGGAGCACTGCTTGGACACGCACAGCCACTTAGACGGAGGAGCCACTGCCAGCCAGCGCCAGAAAACTGTTGATCTGATGAGAAACTCGCACAAACAAACTCTTCAAAGCCTGTACCGGGGCTTTTGTTTCACTTCACAACTCTACCGAGGGTGTTGATTCTCCGACTCAGTGGGAAATGTAAACACGAGGTTCGCTGTACGCGGTGCTCGGGGAGCTGCTGACAAATAAAGAGGGCAGAGCTTTCACCGAATCTTCAAACGGCCCCTGAGTTACTTACACGGCAGAGGCCAGGATAATTCCTGCTCTGCTCCCAGCTGCTTCTGTTTCGGGTTTCACTTTTCAAGATAATTACGTGTGTAAGACTTGCAGGGTTGGTGCCTGGGTCTGCAAATCCAGGGACTGGGGCTTGAGCCCCTCTCCCACCCGGCACGAGCAGCTCTCTGGGCATGCTTTTGTGGGCAGCAGATCTGCCCGCATTCGCTGAATTTCTAGAAAAATCTTCTCTGCGGGAGCAGTTTTGAAATTGCAGTGTGCATTTGAAACTTATCTCAGTGGGACTGGTCCTGTAAGTGATGGCTGCAGGATCCAGATTATCGCTCCAGTTCTTCAGGAGATTTTACCTAAAATAGAGCTCTGGGTGCTCAGTATCCAGTGCAGGATCAGGCCTGCCTTTCTGAACTAGTGACCAAGCTTTTTAAAAAGAAGAAGAAAAAAAAAAAAAAAAGCAGAAGTAATTTTTTAAAATTACTATATAAGATATTTGATCCTGGTCGAGAGTGTTCACCTTGCTCACACCTTGCAGAAAAGAAGCAACCCAAGGCCCTTGGAAAGTTCTCTAGGAAGACCTGGAGATCAAGAGCCCGAGTCCAGATGAGACGTGACTGAATCTTATTTTGAGTAGAGTATGGGGAAAAAAACAGATTGGGCTATGTTTCCTATGTAAAGAAAACTCCAAAATATTGGACAGAAGGAAACATTCCTGTGCTTTTCCAGTGAACCCATGGAAAAGTAGCACTGCCTGCCTTTTGTTGGAGCAAAGCCTGAGATGAGTGATACACCAAGACAGAAATAGAAATCCTTGTAGGATGAAGACTTTTAGCTGGAAAAGTGGTTGATAAATGAACAGCAGCAAGTATGTTTTGATACGGTGTTGATGAAGTTACTTGACGCTATAAACAAAGAAAACAGTTTTAATACTATAGGATAAAAGAGAGTAAAAGGAGTTTGGCATCTGAGAAATTACCTTTACAGATAGACAGAGGAGTGTCAGTTCACTCTTTACCCCACAGTCTGCATGTCCCTGGCTCAGCAAAAGGCACTTTAAAAAAAGCAAATTCACCTGCAGAACAATTTGTGGATGTAAATTTTCAACAAGATCTGAAACCCCTCTAGGAAATGTTAAGGATCTGTAAAGTGGAAGAGGGCTGGAAGCTGCCCGGGCAGAGGAATGTCCCAGTTCCCCCTAAACCCGCAGCAGGGCAGAGCTGCGGCTGCGGTCAGAAAGTGTCTGTAAGGGTTGGCTGCAGCTCCCTTTCAGGGGTTGGCATCGGGTGTTGGAGCGTTGTCTCCAAGCATTAAAGGCGCTGTGCGACTGTAAATAGAAATCATCATGGAACACGGAGTTTCAGAATATGTAGAAATAACAGGCACATTCCCACATTTAAAAATATTTTACAGTAAAATATATATATATATAAAACAGAGCATTTTTATTGTACCAGAGGTGTTTTTTCCTTGTCCTTTATTTGACATTTGTTATGGCAGGAGAAATAGCAGTGGTTTTTATGCAATAGGGAAGACTATTTAAAAAAAGATTGCCGAAGATTAAATTAAAATATTGCAAGTTAAATTTTAACGATTACTGTTTTCTCTGTCTGTCTTTAAAGTCTCTGCATACAGATTCTTCCTCCTTCCAATACATTTTTATGTATACACAGCACTAGAGTGTAATATCTGTGTAATAATCATCCATAATGATATATTAAAAACTTAATGAAAGCAGCCCAGGAGTTGCTGGGGGCAGTCCCTGGAGCGGGCTGCTGGGGGCAGCCCCTGGAGCGGGCTGAGATGTTGGGGGGCTTGGTGGCCCAGCCTTGGAGCTGGAGTTTGGTCCAGCCAAACTGGCCTTTGCTGTACCCCGACTCTGCTGGGCTCCGGGCCCCGCCTGGGTCTGACGGTGTGGGGACCTGTCGGAGCCACTTCTGACGGGCCTGGGGCCTCGGTAGGTCTTGCAGAGGGGGAGCACCCCAACAAATAGCAGCTGGGACCACGACAAAGTTGTATTTGCGGACAGAAAATGCTTGCGAGAGGCTTGGAGGGAAGTGATGCTTTTGGTGAGGACGCTGTATTTGGGTGTCTTGTGCGGTCGCATATCGCACACAGGTTCCTGCACGGAAAAGTCCGCTGAGAATGACGTTTTCTACTTTAGCTTTTCCCCG